>NC_056446.1:42223389-42252702 GCF_018296145.1 Oncorhynchus tshawytscha | reverse complement strand
ATTCCCTACGGATTCGGGAAGATTCCCTTCGATTCCGGAAGATTCCCTTCGGATTCTGGGAATCCTCTAACCCGGGATTTCTTGAAAAGCTGGGAATTAGCAACCATAATACTGGTGGATGATACCATTTGAGATCAAAGATCAATGAACGAGGAAGACCAGTCTAAATACGCCTCCACGAGGCCTCGTCATTGAGATTCTCCAAACGTACATGCAATTGAAGGTTTTGATGAAGTTTTAATAATGTAGAAACAACAAACAACAAAATGCTTTGTGACAATTTGAACGACAAAAAAAACTAAAGTGTCAAAGACGTTTGAGTAGGAAGACATTGACAATGTCCCCCTCTTCTCTCCCTTTACAGCCGACAGCTGGCCAATGAACTTTGACGACTCTAACGCGCGGAACGACTGGGGCTGGAACACGACTACGACCTCCCGGAGCTCGTCCAGACCATGCTCAACTACATCGGCTCAGACTCGCGCATCGCAAAGGCTAACTGAGGGGAAAGAGGTGGCGTGATGCTGGCTGATGTGATGCTGGCTGACGTGATGCTGGGTGGGGTGCTGGGGCAGTGTTTCTTTGTACATACTGTAAAGACTGTTGTTTTATAGGAGGGAGACACGTGGTGTGTAAATAGTCGTTTTCTCAGTCATTTGGAAGGGCTCTCAATCTGTCTGTGTTTGTCTCGGGGTCTGTCTGTGTTTGTCTCGGGGTCTGTCTGTGTTTGTCTGTGTTTGTCTCGGGGTCTGTCTGTGTTTGTCTCGGGGTCTGTCTGTGTTTGTCTCGGGGTCTGTCTGTCTCGGGTCTGTCTGTGTCTGTCTCGGGGTCTGTCTGTCTCGGGGTCGGTCTGTCTGTCTGTCTGTCTCGGTCTGTCTCGGGGTCTGTCTGTCTGTCTCGGTCTGTCTGTCTCGGGGTCTGTCTGTCTGTCTCGGTCTGTCTGTCTCGGGGTCTGTCTGTCTGTCTCGGGGTCGGTCTGTCTCTGTATCTGTCTGTCTGTCTGTCTGTCTGTCTGTCTGTCTGTCTGTTTGAACTAGAACGTGGTCGCAGCGGGCCGATTCCCCTCCCTCCCTCTCAGGAAGGAGGAGAGGTTGGAACACAGGGTCTGAGAACATGTTGAGATAATACATCGGAGGGTTGACTCCGTGGGGTTGCCTCCGTGGGGTTGCCTCCGTGGGGTTGCCTCCGTAGGGTTGCCTCCGTGGGGTTGCCTCCGTGGGGTTGCCTCCGTGGGGTTGCCTCCGTGGGGTTGCCTCCGTGGGGTTGTTGCCTCCGTGGGGTTGCCTCCGTGGGGTTGCCTCCGTGGGGTTGCCTCCGTGGGGTTGCCTCCGTGGGGTTGACTCCGTGGGGTTGACTCCGTGGGGTTGACTCCGTGGGGTTGACTCCGTGGGGTTGCCTCCGTGGGGTTGACTCCGTGGGGTTGACTCCGTGGGGTTGACTCCGTAGGGTTGACTCCGTAGGGTTGACTCCGTAGGGTTGACTCCGTAGGGTTGACTCCGTAGGGGCTGACTCCGCAGGGTTGCCTCTGTAGGGTTGCCTCCGTAGGGTTGACTCCGTGGGGTTGACTCCGTGGGGTTGACTCCGTGGGGTTGACTCCGTAGGGTTGACTCGCGTGGGGTTGCCTCCGTGGGGTTGACTCCGTGGGGTTGACTCCGTAGGGTTGACTCGCGTGGGGTTGCCTCCGTGGGGTTGACTCCGTGGGGTTGACTCCGTGGGGTTGACTCCGTGGGGTTGACTCCGTGGGGTTGCCTCCGTGGGGTTGCCTCCGTGGGGTTGACTCCGTGGGGTTGACTCCGTAGGGTTGACTCCGTAGGGTTGACTCCGTAGGGGTTGACTCCGTAGGGTTGACTCCGTGGGGTTGACTCCGTAGGGTTGACTCCGTAGGGTTGACTCCGTAGGGTTGACTCCGTAGGGTTGACTCCGTAGGGTTGACTCCGTGGGGTTGACTCCGTAGGGGTTGACTCCGTAGGGTTGACTCCGTAGGGTTGACTCCGTAGGGTTGACTCCGTAGGGTTGCCTCCGTAGGGTTGACTCCGTGGGGTTGCCTCCGTGGGGTTGACTCCGTGGGGTTGCCTCCGTGGGGTTGCCTCCGTGGGGTTGACTCCGTGGGGTTGACTCCGTGGGGTTGACTCCGTGGGGTTGACTCCGTGGGGTTGCCTCCGTGGGGTTGACTCCGTGGGGTTGACTCCGTGGGGTTGCCTCCGTGGGGTTGACTCCGTGGGGTTGCCTCCGTGGGGTTGACTCCGTGGGGTTGACTCCGTGGGGTTGACTCCGTGGGGTTGCCTCCGTGGGGTTGACTCCGTGGGGTTGCCTCCGTGGGGTTGACTCCGTGGGGTTGACTCCGTGGGGTTGACTCCGTGGGGTTGCCTCCGTGGGGTTGACTCCGTGGGGTTGACTCCGTGGGGTTGACTCCGTGGGGTTGACTCCGTGGGGTTGACTCCGTAGGGTTGACTCCGTAGGGTTGACTCCGTGGGGTTGACTCCGTAGGGTTGACTCCGTGGGGTTGACTCCGTGGGGTTGACTCCGTGGGGTTGACTCCGTAGGGTTGACTCCGTAGGTTGACTCCGTGGGGTTGACTCCGTAGGGTTGACTCCGTGGGGTTGACTCCGTGGGGTTGACTCCGTGGGGTTGACTCCGTAGGGTTGACTCCGTGGGGTTGACTCCGTAGGGTTGACTCCGTGGGGTTGACTCCGTAGGTTGACTCCGTAGGGTTGACTCCGTAGGGTTGACTCCGTAGGGTTGACTCCGTGGGGTTGACTCCGTGGGGTTGACTCCGTGGGGTTGACTCCGTGGGGTTGACTCCGTAGGGTTGACTCCGTAGGGTTGACTCCGTAGGGTTGACTCCGTAGGGTTGACTCCGTGGGGTTGACTCCGTGGGGTTGACTCCGTAGGGTTGACTCCGTAGGGTTGACTCCGTAGGGTTGACTCCGTAGGGTTGACTCCGTAGGGTTGCCTCCGTAGGGTTGACTCCGTGGGGTTGCCTCCGTGGGGTTGACTCCGTGGGGTTGCCTCCGTGGGGTTGCCTCCGTGGGGTTGACTCCGTGGGGTTGACTCCGTGGGGTTGACTCCGTGGGGTTGCCTCCGTGGGGTTGACTCCGTGGGGTTGACTCCGTGGGGTTGACTCCGTAGGGTTGACTCCGTAGGGTTGACTCCGTGGGGTTGACTCCGTAGGGTTGACTCCGTAGGGTTGACTCCGTAGGGTTGACTCCGAGGGTTGACTCCGCAGGTTGACTCCGTAGGGTTGACTCCGTAGGGCTGACTCCGTAGGGTTGCCTCCGTAGGGTTGACTCCGTAGGGTTGACTCCGTAGGGTTGACTCCGTAGGGTTGACTCCGTAGGGTTGACTCCGTAGGGTTGACTCCGTAGGGTTGCCTCCGTGGGGTTGCCTCCGTGGGGTTGCCTCCGTGGGGCTGACTCCGTGGGGTTGCCTCCGTGGGGTTGACTCCGTGGGGTTGACTCCGTAGGGTTGACTCCGTAGGGTTGCCTCCGTGGGGTTGCCTCCGTGGGGTTGCCTCCGTGGGGTTGACTCCGTGGGGTTGCCTCCGTGGGGTTGCCTCCGTGGGGTTGACTCCGTGGGGTTGCCTCCGTGGGGTTGCCTCCGTGGGGTTGCCTCCGTGGGGTTGACTCCGTGGGGTTGCCTCCGTGGGGTTGACTCCGTAGGGTTGACTCCGTAGGGTTGACTCCGTAGGGTTGACTCCGTAGGGTTGACTCCGTAGGGTTGACTCCGTAGGGTTGACTCCGTGGCTATAAATCGTGATTTAACATTATAACAGGCAAACAAACAGCAAAAAGAATTGGTCAATGGTCATTTGTCATTGGTCATTGGTCATTGGTCATTTGTCATTGGTCATTGGTCATTGGTCATTGGTCATTGGTCATTGGTCATTGGTCAATGGTCATTGGTCATTGGTCATTGGTCATTGGTCATTGGTCATTGGTCATTGGTCAATGGTCATTGGTCATTGGTCATTGGTCATTGGTCAATTGGTCATTGGTCAATCTAAAGCGCTTGAATCCTTCTTCTCTCTGTGGGAGAGCTGATGTTATAAAGGTCACCTTCTATGTATGTAAAGCTATTGCAAAGGGTTTCGCTGTTTGTAGAAGTATTTAGCCAAAAGCTGAGAATTCAGGTTTCAAAGGTCCTACATTTATAGTCATAATCACACAAGTTTTAGATTGAAGAGGTTTATTTAATATAAGCGGTGTTTGATGCACTTTAGAGTAAGAGAGGAAAATGATTTTAAAATGATTTAAAACCCTTTAAAAAATCATCAAACATACATTGAGGTGTGGAGGAACACACCGAGTACAAGTTGTTTTCTGCCCACTGATTCTACATTCTTCTATGTACTCTGACTGGGAACCACTGACTGGGAACCACTGACTGGGAACCACTGACTGGGAGTCATGGTGACTCCATGTGTTTCTGGCACTTGTATGTAAAGTGTGAATGAATAGACCTCCGTTCCTCTGGAATCCTTTGGTTGTATCTCAAATGGCACCCTATTCCCTATATGATGGCACCCTATTCCCTATATGATGGCACCCTATTCCCTATATGATGGCACCCTATTCCCTATATGATGGCACCCTATTCCCTATATGATGGCACCCTATTCCTATATGATGGCACCCTATTCCCTATATGATGGCACCCTATTCCCTATATGATGGCACCCTGTTCCTATATAGTGGTACCCTATGCCCTATATAGTGGCACCCTATGCCCTATATGATGGCACCCTATTCCCTATATGATGGCACCCTATTCCCTATATGATGGCACCCTATTCCCTATATGATGGCACCCTATTCCCTATATGATGGCACCCTATTCCCTATATGATGGCACCCTGTTCCCTATATGATGGCACCCTGTTCCCTATATGATGGCACCCTATTCCTTATATGATGGCACCCTGTTCCCTATATAGTGGCACCCTATTCCCTATATAGTGGCACCCTATGCCCTATATGATGGCACCCTATGCCCTATATGATGGCACCCTATGCCCTATATGATGGCACCCTATGCCCTATATGATGGCACCCTATGCCCTATATGGTGGTACCCTATGCCCTATATGATGGCACCCTATGCCCTATATGATGGCACCCTATGCCCTATATGATGGCACCCTATGCCCTATATGATGGCACCCTATGCCCTATATGATGGCACCCTATGCCCTATATGATGGCACGCTATGCCCTATATGATGGCATGCTATGCCCTATATGATAGCACCCTATGCTCTATATAGTGGTACCCTATGCCCTATATAGTGGTACCCTATGCCCTATATGATGGCACCCTATGCCCTATATGATGGCACCCTATTCCCTATATGATGGCACCCTATTCCCTATATGATGGCACCCTATTCCCTATATGATGGCACCCTATTCCCTATATAGTGGTGCCCTATATGATGGCACCCTATTCCCTATATGAAGGCACCTATTCCCTATATAGTGGTGCCCTATATGATGGCACCCTATGCCCTATATGATGGCACCCTATGCCCTATATAGTGGTACCCTATTCCTATATGATGGCACCCTATTCCCTATATGATGGCACCCTATTCCCTATATGATGGCACCCTATTCCCTATATGATGGCACCCTATTCCCTATATGATGGCGCCCTATATGATGGCACGCTATGCCCTATATAGTTGCACCCTATGCCCTATATAGTGGCACCCTATTCCCTATATGATGGCACCCTATTCCCTATATGATGGCACCCTATTCCCTATATAGTGGCACCCTATTCCCTATATGATGGTACCCTATGTAGTGGCACCCTATTCCCTATATAGTGGCACCCTATTCCCTATATGATGGCACCCTATGCCCTATATAGTTGCACCCTATGCCCTATATAGTGGCACCCTATTCCCTATATAGTGGCACCCTATTCCCTATATGATGGTACCCTATATAGTGGCACCCTATTCCCTATATAGTGGCACCCTATTCCCTATATGATGGTACCCTATATAGTGGCACCCTATGCCCTATATAGTGGCACCCTATTCCCTATATGATGGTACCCTATTCCCTATATGATGGCACCCTATTCCCTATATAGTGGCACCCTATTCCCTATATGATGGTACCCTATGCCCTATATAGTGGCACCCTATGCCCTATATAGTGGCACCTATTCCCTATATGATGGCACCCTATTCCCTATATGATGGCACCCTATTCCCTATATGATGGTACCCTATTCCCTATATAGTGGCACCCTATTCCCTATATAGTGGCACCCTATTCCCTATATGATGGTACCCTATTCCCTATATGATGGTACCCTATATAGTGGCACCCTATTCCCTATATAGTGGCACCCTATTCCCTATATGATGGTACCCTATATAGTGGCACCCTATTCCCTATATGATGGCACCCTATTCCCTATATAGTGGCACCCTATTCCCTATATAGTGGCACCCTATTCCCCTATATGATGGTACCCTATATAGTGGCACCCTATTCCCTATATAGTGGCACCCTATTCCCTATATAGTGGCACCCTATTCCCTATATGATGGTACCCTATATAGTGGCACCCTATTCCCTATATAGTGGCACCCTATTCCCTATATGATGGTACCCTATATAGTGGCACCTATTCCCTATATAGTGGCACCCTATGCCCTATATAGTGGCACCCTGTTCCTTATTTTCCCACATTCTCTATTCCCCTATAATGCCAATAGGGTCCCATTTGGGACGCACAGTTTGACTGGTTAAATATGGACGGTTTCCTTTAGTTGGTAATTTAGGCGTCAGGGATGCCCATTTTCACCTTCTAACTCTGTTCTTCAAAGGGGTGAGTGTTGTGGATGTTTATTTATATATATATATATATATATATATGCCATTTCTGCTGGTTATATGTTTTTCTTTACAGATGCTATTGTTGTTAATGAATCCAATGCTATAAGCTTTTTCACACTGCAGTGATCTTAGCCCCAGGCTAAGACTGACCCTGGACCAGTTTATCCTGTCTTCACGGTTCACACAAGCTTTTAGTGATGACTTGTTTAAACCTCGCTGTCCGCCTGCCTGGGGGGGAATAAACTGTTTCTCTTTTGAAATGCGATCTCGCGCCCTGTACAGAGAATTCTGTGCAAGAGACGAGACATCAACGTTTCTGATCCAGGCGAAATCATGCAACAATATTTTATTGTCATGGGATAGCCATAATCCAAGTACATGTCTAATGTGAAAACAGAGGAAAGAGCTTGATGCCCTTCCAGCTGTAGAGTTTGTGGCTTCGGTTGGCTAGCTCAGTGAGAAGAAGTTAGCCAGCCGGCAGAGCAACCAATTTTATGATTTATTTGTATTATTATTTTTATTAGCCATAGAAACCAAATGTTTTTGCATAGATGAACGTATTGTTTTTATTTATTTTTAGTTTTCGTCCTCTGATAGATGAAATAGTATAAATGTATTTATTAAAACGGCAGAACGCATCACAAGCGTATGTAAGTTAAGTGAATGTGCAGCTTTTGTGATTGGACAGTAAAGATTCTATGCGTTGTTCTAAAATCTCCCATAGCCCAGGCCTGACGAGGCTCTTAGCCCTGGGCTAAGGTTGGTGTGAATATTTGCTTAGGCCTGGGCTAAAAATCTCCCATAGCCCAGGCCTGACGAGGCTCTTAGCCCTGGGCTAAGGTTGGTGTGAATATTCGCTTAGGCCTGGGCTAAAATCTCCCATAGCCCAGGCCTGACGAGGCTCTTAGCCCTGGGCTAAGGTTGGTGTGAATATTTGCTTAGGCCTGGGCTAAAATCTCCCATAGCCCAGGCCTGACGAGGCTCTTAGCCCTGGGCTAAGGTTGGTGTGAATATTCGCTTAGGCCTGGGCTAAAATCTCCCATAGCCCAGGCCTGACGAGGCTCTTAGCCCTGGGCTAAGGTTGGTGTGAATATTTGCTTAGCCCTGGGCTAAAATCTCCCATAGCCCAGGCCTGACGAGGCTCTTAGCCCCGAGTTAAGGTGCAGTGTGAATGCATCTTTTCTATGTGAAAGTTGGAACAAGTGTGTGTTCTTTCAATCACAAAATCTCCTTTTGTCATTAAAGATTTTTTTTTTCTCTCAACTATCTCAGTCATTGTTTCTCCTCTTTTTTGCCTTGTTCTGTCTGTTTCTATATATTGTTATTCTGCCTCCTCACTGATACAATATTTTTTTAAAGTATTTAAAAAAAGGCTCTTCCTAAGTTTCCTGTACGTTTCTAGCTATGACATGACAAGAAGTGTTATAAGGCAGTATTAGTAAAGCCACATTACTACCGGAGGTGTTTTATAAGGCTTTGTTTATAACGTGTGTTCAGTACAAAATATAATCCAACTCCTCATGCCTTTTTTTTAAAAGGTTTGATGCATATTAAAATATCTATGAATTCATTACTTCACTGGAATCACGAGGTATTTATTTTATTATAATTTGGCTTGGTCACCCAAGACTGGGTAGCTACTGCGTTTTGGATTGGGTTGAACCGACAAAAAGGGTGAAAGTGGGTTCTCTTGTGAAACGCAGGGTTATTATCTCTGGCAGACCGTCAACATCCTCGGAGCCAAATCATCTACACCTGTTCTCCATTACGATGTCCTGAAATCAAAACGGGGCTATTTTGATCAGAATTTGAGTGACAATTTGAGAAGATGAAAAAAAGAAAGCCACCAAGACTGGGTTAGATAATCGTTTTGTTCATTGTGCCGATGTTGTATGACAACTTTGCAAAATGCTCTTTAATGACGTCACCTTTATTGACCTGAACGATGTCAGCTCAGCTAAACATGATACCGGTGAAGGTCGGGACCAGATGAAGAAATCCGGGGCTGTTGAAATCCGGGGCTGTTTTATGATAGGCCCCCCAGCAAACACACTATTCCCAGACACCATCATTTTCTGTAAATAAATCCGTGCACCATGACGCAATTTGACGCATTGTAAATTTACTGTGGAAGAGAAATACCCTTTGTAATAAAGCCATAACATTTGCAATGAGGCATTAGGCTAAAGTTGAGCAGAGGTGTTTTTAGGATTTCCACACATGCTGAACATTCTAATTGGCCTTTTTTTTTTAAGCATTTCATTAAATTGTACCTAATTTACATGAGAGAATAATATTCTACTGTCTACCCTCTACTACCATCTACCATCTACCTCTACTACCATCTACCCTCTACTACCATCTACCTCTACTACCATCTACCATCTACCTCTACTACCATCTACCCTCTACTACCATCTACCCTCTACTACCATCTACCTCTACTACCATCTACCTCTACTACCATCTACCTCTACTACCATCTACCCTCTACTACCATCTACCCTCTACTACCATCTACCCTCTACTACCATCTACCTCTACTACCATCTACCCTCTACTACCATCTACCCTCTACTACCATCTACCTCTACTACCATCTACCTCTACTACCATCTACCATCTACCCTCTACTACCATCTACCATCTACCTACCATCTACCTCTACTACCATCTACCCTCTACTACCATCTACCCTCTACTACCATCTACCCTCTACTACCATCTACCTCTACTACCATCTACCTCTACTACCATCTACCTCTACTACCATCTACCTCTACTACCTCTACCTCTACTACCATCTACCATCTACCTCTACTACCATCTACCCTCTACTACCATCTACCTCTACTACCATCTACCTCTACTACCATCTACCTCTACTACCATCTACCTCTACTACCATCTACCATCTACTACCATCTACCCTCTACTACCATCTACCTCTACTACCATCTACCCTCTACTACCATCTACCCTCTACTACCATCTACCTCTACTACCATCTACCTCTACTACCATCTACCTCTCTACCATCTACTACCATCTACCCTCTACTACCATCTACCTCTACTACCATCTACCTCTACTACCATCTACCCTACTACTACCATCTACCCTCTACTACCATCTACCTCTACTACCATCTACCTCTACTACCATCTACCTCTCTACCATCTACCTCTACTACCATCTACCTCTACTACCATCTACCTCTACTACCATCTACCTCTACTACCATCTACCCTCTACTACCATCTACCTCTACTACCATCTACATCTACTACCATCTACCTCTACTACCATCTACCATCTACCTCTACTACCATCTACCTCTACTACCATCTACTACTACCATCCCTCTACTACCATCTACCCTCTACTACCATCTACCTCTACTACCATCTACCCTCTACTACCATCTACCTCTACTACCATCTACCCTACTACCATCTACCTCTACTACCATCTACTACCATCTACCTCTACTACCATCTACCCTCTACTACCATCTACCCTCTACTACCATCTACCTCTACTACCATCTACCATCTACTACCATCTTTCTACCCATCTACTACCATCTACCTCTACTACCATCTACCCCTACTACCATACCATCTACCTCTACTACCATCTACCTCTACTACCATCTACCTCATCTACCTCTACTACCATCTACCTCTACTACCATCTACCTCTACTACCATCTACCTCTACTACCATCTACCTCTACTACCATCTACCTCTACTACCATCTACTCCTCTACTACCATCTACCTCCTCTACTACCATCTACCTCTACTACCATCTACCTCTACTACCATCTACCCTACTACCATCTACCATCTCTACTACCATCTACCTCTACTACCATCTACCCTCTACTACCATCTACCCTCTACTACCATCTACTACCTCTACTACCATCTACCTCTACTACCATCTACCCTCTACCTACTACCCTCTACTACCATCTACCTCTACTACCATCTATACCATCTACCATACTACTCTACTACATCTACTACCTCTACTACCATCTACCTCTACTACCATCTACCTCTACTACCATCTACCCTCTACTACCATCTACCTCTACTACCATCTACCTCTACCTACTATCTACCTCTACTACCATCTACTACCATCTACCCTCTACTACCATCTACCTCTACTACCATCTACCTCTACTACCATCTACCCTCTACTACCATCTACCTCTACTACCATCTACCCTCTACTACCATCTACCTCTACTACCATCTACCCTCTACTACCATCTACCCTCTACTACCATCTACCCTCTACTACCATCTACCCTCTACTACCATCTACCTCTACTACCATCTACCCTCTACTACCATCTACCCTCTACTACCATCTACCTCTACTACCATCTACCTCTACTACCATCTACTACCATCTACCCTCTACTACCATCTACCCTCTACTACCATCTACCTCTACTACCATCTACCCTCTACTACCATCTACCCTCTACTCTACTACCATCTACCCTCTACTACCATCTACCCTCTACTACCATCTACCCTCTACTACCATCTACCCTCTACTACCATCTACCCTCTACTACCATCTACCCTCTACTACCATCTACCTCTACTACCATCTACCTCTACTACCATCTACCTCTACTACCATCTACCTCTATCTACTATCCATCTACTACCATCTACCTCTACTACCATCTACTACCATCTACTACCATCTACCCTCTACTACATCCTACTACCATCTACCATCTACTACCATCTACCTCTACTACCATCTACCTCTACTACCATCTACCCTCTACTACCATCTATCTACTACCATCTCTACTACCATCTACTACCATCTACCCTACCATCTACCCTCTACTATCTACCCTCTACTATCTACTACCATCTACCATCTACCCTCTACTACCATCTACCCTCTACTACCATCTACCTCTACTACCATCTACCCTCCCTCTACTACCATCTACCTCTACTACCATCTACCCTCTACTACCATCTACCTCTACTACCATCTACCTCTACTACCATCTACCCTCTACTACCATCTACCCTCTACTACCATCTACCTCTACTACCATACCATCTACCTCTACTACCATCTACCTCTACTACCATCTACCTCTACTACCATCTACCTCTACTACCATCTACCTCTACTACCATCTACCTCTACTACCATCTACCCTCTACTACCATCTACCTCTACTACCATCTACCATACCATCTACTCTACTACCATCTACCCTACTACCATCTCTACTACCATCTACCCTCTACTACCATCTACCCTCTACTACCATCTACCCTCTACCCTCTACTACCATCATCTACTACCATCTACCATCTACCACTACCATCCACCTCTACTCTACTACCATCTACCCTCTACTACCATCTACCCTCTACTACCATCTACCTCTACTACCATCTACCTCTACTACATCTACTACCTACTATCTACCCTCTACTACCATCTACCCTACTACTCTACTACCATCTCTACCTCCATCTACCATCTACTACCATCTACCCTCTACTACCATCTACCCTCTACTACCATCTACCTCTACTACCATCTACCTCTACTACCATCTACCCTCTACTACCATCTACCCTCTACTACCATCTGCCCTCTACTACTATCTACCATCTACCTTCTACTACCATCTACCCTACTACCATCTACCTACTACCATCTACCTCTACTACCATCTACCTCTACTACCATCTACCCTCTACTACCATCTACCTCTACTACCATCTACTACCTCTACTACCATCTACCTCTACTACCATCTACCCTCTACTACCATCTACCTCTACTACCATCTACCCTCTACTACCATCTACCTCTACTACCATCTACCCTCTACTACCATCTACCTCTACTACCCTCTACTACCATCTACCTCTACTACCATCTACTTCTACTACCATCTACCCTCTACTACCATCTACCCTACTACCATCTACCCTCTACTACCATCTACCCTCTACTACCATCTACCTCTACTACCATCTACCTCTACTACCATCTACCCTCTACTACCATCTACCCTCTACTACCATCTACCCTCTACTACCATCTACCCTCTACTACCATCTACCCTCTACTCTACTACCATCTACCATCTACCTCTACTACCATCTACCTCTATTACTACCATCTACCCTCTACTACCATCTACCCTCTACTACCATCTACCCTTTACTCTACTACCATCTACCTCTACTACCATCTACCCTCTACTACCATCTACCCTCTACTACCATCTCCTCTACTACCATCTACCTCTACTACCATCTACCTCTACTACCATCTACCTCTACTACCATCTACCTACTATCTACCATCTACTACCATCTACTACCATCTACCTCTACTACCATCTACCCTCTACTACCATCTACCTCTACTACCATCTACCCTCTACTACCATCTACCTCTACTACCATCTACCTCTACTACCATCTACCCTCTACTACCATCTACCTCTACTACCATCTACCCTCTACTACCATCTACCCTCTACTACCATCTACCTCTACTACCATCTACCTCTACTACCATCTACCCTCTACTACCATCTACCCTCTACTACCATCTACCTCTACTACCATCTACCTCTACTCTACTACCATCTACCTCTACTCTACTACCATCTACCCTCTACTACCATCTACCCTCTACTACCATCTACCTCTACTACCATCTACCTCTACTACCATCTACTCTACTACCATCTACCTCTACTACCATCTACCTCTACTACCATCTACTACCCTATCTACTACCATCTACCTCTACTATTTACTTACTACCATCTACCTCTACTACCATCTACCCTCTACTACCATCTACCTCTACTACCATCTACCTCTCTACCCTTACTTATTTACCCTCTACTACCATCTACCCTCTACTACCATCTACCTCTACTACCATCTACCCACTACTACTATTTCTACCTCTACTACCATCTACCTCTCTACTACCATTCCATCACCCTCTACTACCATACTACCTCTACTACCATCTACCCTCTACTACCATCTACCTCTACTACCATCTACCTCTACTACCATCTCCTCCTCTACTACCATCTACCTTCTACTACCATCTACCCTCTACTACCATCTACCTCTACTACCATCTACCTCTACTACCATCTACCTCTACTACCATCTACCCTCTACTACCATCTACCCTACTACCATCTATACTACCATCCCTCTACTACCATCTACCTCTACTACCATCTACCCTCTACTACCATCTACCTCTACTACCATCTACCCTCTACTACCATCTACCCTCTACTACCATCTACCCTTCTACTACCATCTACCTCTACTACCATCTCCCCTACTACCATCTACCTCTACTACCATCTACCTCCTACTACCATCTACCCTCTACTACCATCTACCCTCTACTACCATCTACCTCTACTACCATCTACCCTCTACTACCATCTACCTCTACTATCTACCTCTACTACCATCTACCTCTACTACCATCTACCCTACTACCATCTACCTCTACTACCATCTACCCTCTACTATTTCTACCTCTACTACCCTCTACTACCATCTATCTACCCTCTACTACCATCTACCTCTACTACCATCTACCCTCTACTACCATCTACCTCTACTACCATCTACCTCTACTACCATCTACCTCTACTACCATCTATTTCCCTCTACTACCATCTACCTCTACTACCATCTACCCTCTACTACCATCTACCCATTTCTACTACCATCTACCTCTACTACCATCTACCCTCTACTACCATCTACCCATCTACTACCATCTACCTCTACTACCATCTACCTTTCTACCATCTACCCTCTACTACCATCTACCCTCTACTACCATCTACCCTCTACTACCATCTACCTCTACTACCATCTAACTCTACTACCATCTACCTCTACATCTACCATCTACCATCTCACCTCTACTACCATCTACCTCTACTACCATCTACCCTACTACTACCATCTACCTCTACTACCATCTACCTCTACTACCATCTACCTCTACTACCATCTACCCTACTACTGCATTCTACCCTCTACTACCATCTACCTCTACTACCATCTACCTCTACTACCATCTACCTCTACTACCATCTACCTCTACTACCATCTTCTACTACCTACTACTACCATCTACCATCTACTCTACTACCATCTACCTCTACTCTACTACCATCTACTCCTCTACTATTTATCTACTCTACTCTACTACCTATCTACCCTCTACTACCATCTACCCTCTACTACCATCTATTCTACTACCATCTACCCTCTACTACCATCTACCTCTACTACCATCTACCTCTACTCTACCATCTACTCTACTACCATCACCCTCTACTACCCTCTACTACCATCTACCTCTACTACCATCTACCCTCTACTACCATCTACCTCTACTACCATCTACCTCTACTACCATCTACCCTCTACTACCATCTACCCTACTACCATCTACTACCACTATATCTACTACCATCTACTCTTACCATCTACTACCTATCTACTACCATCTACTACTATCTACTACCATCTACCTATTTTCCTACTACCATCTACCTCTACTACCATCTATTTATTTCTACTACCATTTACCCTCTACTACCATACTACCATCTACCTCTACTACCATCTACTACTCTACTACCATCTACCTTTACTACCATCTACCCTCTACTACCATCTACCTCTACTACCATCTACCTCTACTACCATCTACCCTCTACTACCATCTCTACTACTACCATCTACCTCTACTACCATCTACCTCTATTTACCATCTATTTACTCTACTACCATCTACCTCTACTACATCTATTTCTACTACCATCTACCTCTACTACCATCTACCTCTACTACCATCTACCTCTACTACCATCTACTACCTCTACTACCATCTACCTCTACTACCATCTACCTCTACTACCATCTACCTCTACTACCATCTACCTTCTACTACCATCTACCCTACTACTATTTACTTACTACCATCTACCTCTACTACCATCTACCTCTACTACCATCTACCTCTACTACCATCTACCTTACTACATTTATCTACCATCTTCTACTACCATCTACCTCTACTACCATCTACCTCTACTACTACCATCTACCCTACTTACTACCATCTACCATCTACCTCTACTACCATCTACCTCTACTACCATCTACCTCTACTACCATCTACCCTCTACTACCATCTACCTCTTACTACCATCTACCTCTTCTACCATCTACCTCTACTACCATCTACCCTCTACTACCATCTACCTCTACTACCATCTACCTACTACTACCATCTACCTCTACTACCATCTACCCTCTACTACCATCTACCTCTACTACCATCTACCTCTACTACCATCTACCTCTACTACCATCTACCTCTACTACCATCTACCCTCTACTACCATCTACCTCTACTACCATCTACCCTACTACCATACTATTTATTTCTATTACTACTACCATCTACCCTCTACTACCATCTACCTCTACTACCATCTACCTCTACTACCATCTACCTCTCTACTACCATCTACCCTCTACTACCATCTACCTCTACTACCATCTACCTCTACTACCATCTACCTCTACTACCATCTACCCTCTACTACCATCTACCTCTACTACCATCTACCATACTACCATCTACTCTACTACCATCTCTACTACCATCTCTACTACCATCTACCTCTACTACCATCTACCTCTACTACCATCTACCTCTACTCTACTACCATCTACCTCTACTACCATCTACCCTCTACTACCATCTACCCTCTACTACCATCTACCCTCTACTACCATCTACCTCTACTACCATCTACCTCTACTACCATCTACCTCTACTACCATCTACCTCTACTACCATCTACCTCTACTACCATCTACCTCTACTACCATCTACCTCTACTACCATCTACCTCTACTACCATCTACCTCTACTACCATCTACCTCTACTACCATCTACCTCTACTACCATCTACCTCTACTACCATCTACCTCTACTACCATCTACCCTCTACTACCATCTACCTCTACTACCATCTACCCTCTACTACCATCTACCCTCTACTACCATCTACCTCTACTACCATCTACCCTCTACTACCATCTACCTCTACTACCATCTACCTCTACTACCATCTACCCTCTACTACCATCTACCCTCTACTACCATCTACCTCTACTACCATCTACCCTCTACTACCATCTACCTCTACTACCATCTACCTCTACTACCATCTACCCTACTACCATCTACCCCCTCTACTACCATCTACCTCTACTACCATCTACCTCTACTACCATCTACCCTCATACTACCATCTACCCTCTACTACCATCTACCCTCTACTACCATCTACCCTCTACTACCATCTACCTCTACTACCATCTTTACCATCTACCTACTACCATCTACCTCTACTACCATCTACCCTCTAACATCTACCATCTACCCTCTACTACCATCTACCCTCTACTACCATCTACCTCTACTACCATCTACCTCTACTACCATCTACCTCCACTACTACCATCTACCTACTCTACTACCATCTACCTCTACTACCATCTACCTCTACTACCATCTACCCTACTACTACTATCTACCCTCTACTACCATCTACCTCTACTACCATCTACCCTACTACCATCTACCTCTACTACCATCTACTCTATTACCATCTACTACCATCTATCTACTATCTCTACTACCATCTTTTCTACTACCATCTACCCTCTACTACCATCTACCTCTACTACCATCTACTATCTACTACCATCTACCTCTACTACCATCTATTTCTATTTTACTACCATCTACCCTACCTCTACTACCATCTACCCTCTACTACCATCTACCCTCTACTACCATCTCCTCTACTACCATCTACCTACTACCATCTACCTCTACTACCATCTACCCTCTACTACCATCTACCTCTACTACCATCTACCTACTACTACCATCTACCCTACTCTACTACCATTTTCTACTACCATCTACCTCTACTACCATCTACCATCTCTACTACCATCTACCATCTACTACCATCTACCTCTACTACCATCTACTACTACCATCTACTACCATCTACCTCTACTACCATCTACCCTCTACTACCATCTACTACTCTACTACCATCTACCCTCTACTACCATCTACCTCTACTATTATCTACTCATCTTTTACCATCTATTTATTTACTACTATTTCTCTACTACCATTACCTCTACTACCATCTATTTACTATTACTTATACCACCATTCTATCTGCCCTCTACTACCATCTACCCTCTACTACCATCTACCCTCTACTACCATCTACCTCTACTACCATCTACCTCTACTACCATCTACCCTCTACTACCATCTACCCTTCTATCTACCATCTACCTCCTACTACCATCTACCTCTACTACCATCTACCCCACTCTACTACCATCTACCTCTACTACCATCTACCTCTACTACCATCTACCCTCTACTACCATCTACCTCTACTACCATCTGCATCTACCCTCTACTACCATCTACCATCTACTACCATCTACCTCTACTACATCATCTACCATCTACCCTCTACTACCATCTACCTCTACTACCATCTACCCTCTACTACCATCTACCTCTACTACCATCTCCCCTCTACTACCATCTACCTCTACTACCATCTACCTCTACTACCATCTACCTCTACTACCATCTACCTCTACTACCATCTACCTCTACTACCATCTACCTCTACTACCATCTACCTCTATTTACCATCTACCTCTACTACCATCTACCCTACTACCATCTACCTCTACTACCATCTACCCTCTACTACCATCTACCTCTACTACCATCTACCCTACTACCATCTACCCTCTACTACCATCTACCCTCTACTACCATCTACCTCTACTACCATCTACCTCTACCATCTACCTCTACTACCATCTACCCTCTACTACCATCTACCCTACTACCATCTACCTCTACTACCATCTACCTACTACTACCATCTACCTCTACTACCATCTACCTCTACTACCATCTACCTCTACTACCATCTACCTCTACTACTATCTACCTACTACCATCTACCTCTACTACCATCTACCTCTACTACCATCTACCCTCTACTACCATCTACCTCTACTACCATCTACCCTCTACTACCATCTACCTCTATTTTTTCCATCTACCCTCTACTACCATCTACCTCTACTACCATCTATTTCTACTACCCTACTATTTACATCCTCTACTACTATCTACTTTATTCTACTACCATCTACTCCTCTACTACCATCTCTACTACCATCTACCTCTACTACCATCTACCATCTACTACCATCTACCTCTACTACCATCTACTACCATCTACCCTATCTACCCTCTACTACCATCTACTACCATCTACCCTCTACTACCATCATCTACTACCATCTACCCTCTACTACCATCTTTACTATCTACCACCCTCTATCTACCATCTACTACCTCTACTACCATCTCTACTACCATCTACCCTCTACTACCATCTACCTCTACTACCATCTACCTCTACTACCATCTCTACTACCATCTACCCTCTACTACCATCTACCTACCCTATCTACCATCTACATCTACCTCTACTACCATCTACCTCTACTACCATCTACCTCTACTACCATCTACCCTCTACTACCATCTACCTCTACTACCATCTACCTCTACTACCATCTACCTCTACTACCACTACCTACTACCATCTACCTCTACTACCATCTACCCTTTCTACTACCATCTACCTCTACTACCATCTACCTCTACTACCATCTACCCTCTACTACCATCTACCCTCTACTACCCTATCTACCCTCTACTACCATCTACCTCTACTACCATCTACCTCTACTACCATCTACCCTCTACTACCATCTACCTCTACTACCATCTACCTTTACTACCATCTACCTTCTACTACCATCTACTTTCTACTACCATTTACCCTCTACTACCATCTATCCCTCTACTACCATCTACCTCTACTACCATCTACCCTCTACTACCATCTACCCTCTACTACCATCTATCTACTACCATCTACCTACTACTACCATCTACCTCTACTACCATCTACCTCTACTACCATCTACCCTCTACTACCATCTACCTCTACTACCATCTACCTCTACTACCATCTACTCCTCTACTACCATCTACCTCTACTACCATCTACCTCTACTACCATCTACCCTCTACTACCATCTACCCTCTACTACCATCTACCTCTACTACCATCTACCATCTACCTTACTACCATCTACCCTCTACTACCATCTACCTCTACTACCATCCACTCTACTACCATCTACCCTCTACTACCATCTACCCTCTACTACCATCTACCTCTACTACCTATCTACCATCTACTACCATCTACCCTCTACTACCATCTACCTTACCATCTACCTCTACTACCATCTATTTCTACTACCATCTACCCTCTATTTACCATCTACCTCTACTACCATCTACCTCTACTACCATCTATCTACTACCATCTACCCTCTACTACCATCTACCCTCTATTTACCATCTACCTCTACTACCATCTACCCTCTACTACCATCTACCTCTATACTACCTATCTACCATCTATCTACTACCATCTACCTCTACTATTTATCTACCCTTTACTACCATCTACCATCTACTACCATCTACCCTCTACTACCATCTACCCTCTACTACCATCTACCTCTACTACCATCTACCTCTACTACCATCTACCTCTACTACCATCTACCTCTACTACCATCTACCCTCTACTACCATCTACCTCTACTACTACCATCTACCTCTACTACTACCATCTATTCTACTACCATCTACCTCTACTACCATCTACCCTCTACTACCATCTACCTCTACTACCATCTACCTCTACTACCATCTACCTCTACTACCATCTACCTCTACTACCATCTACCCTCTACTACCATCTACTTTCCTCTCTACTACCATCTACCCTCTACTACCATCTACCCTCTACTACCATCTACCTCTACTACCATCTACTCCTCTACTACCATCTACCTCTACTACCATCTACCATCTACCCTCTACTACCATCTACCCTCTACTACCATCTACCTCTACTACCATCTACCTCTACTACCATCTACCCTCTACTACCATCTACCCCTCTACTACCATCTACCTCTACTACCATCTACCCTCTACTACCATCTACTCTACTACCATCTACCTCTACTACCATCTACCTCTACTACCATCTACCCTCTACTACCATCTACCTCTACTACCATCTACCTCTACTACCATCTACCATCTACCTCTACTACCATCTACCTCTACTACCATCTACCTCTACTACCATCTACCTACTACTCTACTACCATCTACCCTCTACTACCATCTACCTCTACTACCATCTACCTCTACTACCATCTACCTCTACTACCATCTACCTCTACTACCATCTACCCTCTACTACCATCTACCCTCTACTACCATCTACCCTCTACTACCATCTACCCTCTACTACCATCTACCTCTACTACCATCTACCTCTACTACCATCTACCCTCTACTACCATCTACCCTTCTACTACCATCTACCTCTACTACCATCTACCTCTACTACCTCTACTACCATCTACTCTACTACCATCTACCCTCCTACTACCATCTACCCTCTACTACCATCTACCTCTACTACCATCTACCCTCTACTACCATCTACCTCTACTACCATCTACCTACTACTACCATCTACCCTCTACTACCATCTACCCTCTACTACCATCTACCTCTACTACCATCTACTACCATCTACTACCATCTACCTCTACTACCATCTACCATCTACCTACCATCTACATCCTCTACTACCATCTACCTCTACTACCATCTACCCTCTACTACCATCTACCCTACTACCATCTACCTCTACTACCATCTACCCTCTACTACCATCTACCTCTACTACCATCTACCTCTACTACCATCTACCTCTACTACCATCTACCTCTACTACCATCTACCCTCTACTACCATCTACCCTCTACTACCATCTACCATCTACTACCATCTACCTCTACTACCATCTACCACTCTACCTACTACCATCTACCTCTACTACCATCTACCCTCTACTACCCATCTACTCTGCTACCATCTACCTCTCATTTCATTACCATCTACCTCTACTACCATCTTACCATCTACTACCATCTACCTCTACTACCATCTACCCTCTACTACCATCTTCTACTACCATCTACCCTCTACTACCATCTACCTCTACTACCATCTACCTCTACTACCATCTACCTCTACTACCATCTATCTACCTCTACTACCATCTACCTCTACTACCATCTACTCTACTACCACTACCATCTACCCTCTACTACCATCTACCCTCTACTACCATCTACCTCTACTACCATCTACCTCTACTACCATCTACCTCTACTACCATCTACCTCTACTACCATCTACCCTACTACCATCTACCATCTACCTCTACTACCATCTACCCTCTACCATCTACCATCTACTACCATCTACTACCATCTACCTCTACTACCCATCTACCTCTACTCTACTACCATCTACCTCTACTACTACTACCATCTACCATCCTCTACTACCATCTACCTCTACTACCATCTACCTCTACCCTCTACTACCATCTACCTCTACTACCATCTACCCTCTACTACCATCTACCTCTACTACCATCTACCTCTACTACCATCCCTCTACTACCATCTACCTCTACTACCATCTACCTACCACTACCATCTACCATCTACTACCATCTATCTATCTACCTCTACTACCATCTACCTCTACTACCATCTACTACCATCTACCATCTACCTCTACTACCATCTACTACCATCTACCTCTACTACCATCTCTACTACCATCTACCCTACCTCTACCATCTACTACCATCTACCCTCTACTACCATCTACCCTCTACTACCATCTACTACCATCTACCTCTACTACCATCTACCCTCTACTACCATCTACCTCTACTACCATCTACCTCTCTACTACCATCTACCTCTACTACCATTATTACCTTACTACCATCTATTTCTACTACCATCTACCTCTACTACCATCTACCCTCTACTACCATCTACCTCTACTACCATCTACCTCTACTACCATCTACCCTCTACTACCATCTCTCTACTACCATTCACCTCTACTACCATCTACCTCTACTACCATCTACTCTACTACCATCTACCTCTACTACCATCTACCTCTACTACCATCTACCTCTACTACCATCTACCTCTACTACCATCTACTACCATCTACCTCTACTACCATCTACCTCTACTACCATCTACCTCTACTACCATCTACCTCTACCATCTACCTCTTACCATCTACTACTACCATCTACCATCTACCTCTACTACCATCTACTCTACCATCTACCATCTACCTCTCTACTACCATCCACTCTCTACTACCATCTACCTCTCTACTACCATCTACCATCTCATCTCTACTACCATCTACCTCTACTACCATCTACCTCTACTACCATCTACCATCTACCTCTACTACCATCTACCTCTACTACCATCTACCTCTACTACCATCTACCTCTACTACCATCTACCTCTACTACCATCTACCATCTACTACCATCTACCTCTACTACCATCTACCTCTACTACCATCTACCTCATACTACCTCTACTACCACTACCATCTACCTCCTACTACCATCTACTCTACTACCATCTACCATCTACCTCTACTACCATCTACCTCTACTACCATCTACCTCTACTACCATCTACCTCTACCATCTACCATCTACTACCATCTACCTCTACTACCATCTACACTCTACTACCATCTACCTACTACCATCTACTACCATCTACCTCTACTGCCATCTACCTCTACTACCATCTACCTCTACTACCATCTACCTCTACTACCATCTACCTCCTCTACCATCTACCATCTACCTCTACTACCATCTACATCTACTACCATCTACCTCTACTACCATCTACCCTCTACTACCATCTACCTCTACCATCTCTACCTCTACTACCATCTACCTCTACTCTACTACCATCTACTCCATCTACTACCATCTACCTCTACTACCATCTACCTCCTACTACCATCTACCTCTACTACCATCTACTCCTCACCTCTACTACCATCTACCTCTACCTCTACCATCTACCTCTACTACCATCTACCTCTCTACCATCTACCCTCTACTACCATCTACCCTCTACTACCATCTACCTCTACTACCATCTACCCTCTACTACCATCTACCTCTACTACCATCTACTCTACTACCATCTACCTCTCTACCATCTACCTCTACTACCATCTACCTCTACTACCATACTACCATCTACTACCATCTACCTCTACTACCATCTACCTCTACTACCATCTACCTACCTACTACCATCTACCATCTCTCTACTACCATCTACCTCTTACTACCATCTACCCTCTACTACCATCTACCTCTACTACCATCTACCTCTACTACCATCTACCCTCTACTACCATCTACCTCTACTACCATCTACTCTACTACCATCCTACTACCTCTACCATCTACCATCTACCTCTACTACCATCTACCTCTACTCTACTACCATCTGCCTCTACTACCATCTACCTCTACTACCATCTACTTCTACTACCATCTACCCTCTACTACCATCCTCTACTACCATCTACCCTCTACTACCATCTCTACTACCATCTACCTCTACTACCATCTACTCTACTACCATCTACCTCTACTACCATCTACCTCTACTACCATCTACCCTCTACTACCATCTACCTCTACTACCATCTACCCTCTACTACCATCTACCCTACTACCTCTACTACCATCTACCTCTACTACCATTATCTACCTCTACTATTTCCATCTACCATCTACTACTGCCATTCTACCTCTACTACCATCTACCTCTACTACCATTACCTCTACTCTACTACCATCTAACTCTACTACCATCTAATTTACTACCATCTGCCTCCTCTACTACCATCTACCTCTACTACCATCTACCTCTACTACCATCTACCTCTACCATCTACCCTACTACCATCTACCTCTACTACCATCTACCCTCTACTACCCTCTACTACCATCTACTTCTACTACCATCTACTCTACTACCATCTACCTCTACTACCATCTACCTCTACTACCATCTACCCTCTACTACCATCTACCCTCTACTACCATCTACCTCTACTACCATCTACCTCTACTACTATCTACCTCTACTACCATCTACCTCTACTACCATCTACCTCTACTACCATCTACCTCTACTACCATCTACCATCTACTACCATCTACCTCTACTACCATCTACCCTCTACTACCATCTACCTCTACTACCATCTTCTACTACCATCTACCCTCTACTACCATCTACCTCTACTACCATCTACCCTCTACTACCACTACCTCTACTACCATCTACCTCTACTACTACCATCTACCTCTATCTCTACTACCATCTACCTCTACTACCATCTACCTCTACTACCATCTACCTCTACTACCATCATCTACTACCATCTACCTCTACTACCATCTACCCTCTACTACCATCTACCTCTACTACCATCTACCTCTACTACCATCTCCTCTACTACCATCTACCTCTACTACCATCTACCTCTACTACCATCTACCTCTACTACCATCTACCTCTACCATCTACCCTCTACTACCATCTACCTCTACTACCATCTACCTCTACTACCATCATCTACCTCTACTACCATCTACCTCTACTACCATCTACCTCTACTACCATCTACCCTCTATCTACCCTCCTACTACCATCTACCCTCTACTACCATCTACCCTACTACTACCATCTACCATCTACCTCCTACTACCATCTACCCTCTACTACCATCTACCTCTACTACCATCTACCCTCTACTACCATCTACCTCTACTACCATCTCTACCTCTCACTACATCATCTACTCTACTACCATCTACCCTCTACTACCATCTACCCTACTACCATCTACCTCTACTACCATCTACCTCTACTACCATCTACCCTCTACCATCTACCCTCTACTACCATCTACCCTCTACTACCATCTACCTCTACTACTATCTACTGCCATCTGCTCTCTACTACCATCTACTTCTCTACTACCATCTACCTCTACTCTACTACCATCTACCTCTACTACCATCTACCTCTACTACCATCTACCCTCTACCATCTACCTCTACTACCATCTACCCTCTACTACCATCTACCTCTACTACCATCTACCCTACTACCATCTACCTCTACTACCATCTACCTCTACTACCATCTACCTCTACTACCATCTACCTCTACCTCTACTACCATCTACTCCTCTACTACCATCTACTCCCTCTACTACCATCTACCTCTACTACCATCTACCTCTACTACCATCTACCTCTACTACCATCTACCTCTACTACCATCTACCTACTACCATCTACCTCTACTACCATCCACCTCTACTACCATCTACCATCTACCCTCTACTACCATCTACCCTCTCTACTACCATCTACCTCTACTACCATCCACTTACTACCATCTACCTCTACTCTACCATCTACCTCTACTACCATCTACCTCTACTACCATCTACCTCTACTACCATCTACCTCCTACTACCATCTACCTCTACTACCATCTACCTCGCTACCATCTACCCTCTACTACCATCTACCTCTCTCTACTACCATCTACCTCTACTCTACTACCATCTACCTCTACTACCATCTACCCCTCTACTACCATCTACCTCTACCAATCTACCTCTACTACCATCTACCATCTACCATCCTCTACTACCATCTACCCTCTACTACCATCTACCCTCTACTACCATCTACCTCTCTACCATCTCTACCTCTACTACCATCTACCCTCTACTACCATCTACCTCTATCTACCATCTGCCTCTACTCTACTACCATCTACCTTACTACCATCTAATTTTTCTACTTACCATCTACTCCTACTACCATCTACCTCTACTCTACTACCATTACTCTCTACTACCATCTACCTCTACTACCATCTACCTCTACTCTTTACTTATTACTATCTATTTTATTACTATTTACTTTTTATTACTACCATCTATTTACCTCTACTACTTTATCTACATCTTCTACTACCATCTACCTTATTACTATTTCCATCTACCCTACTACCATCTACCCCTTTATTTACTATTTACTTTATTATTTATTTATTTTATATTATTTACTTTATTTTCATTTATTTACTTTATTTACCCTTTACTACGATTTTATTTTTATATTTACCTTTATTTACTTCTTTACTACCATCTACCTCTACTACCATCTCTCCACTCTACTACCATCTACTCCTCTACTACCATCTACCTCTTTACTACCATCTACCCCTACTACCATCTACCCTCTACTACCATCTACCTCTACTACCATCTACCATCTACCATCTACCTCTACTACCATCTACCCTCTACTACCATCTACCCTACTACCATCTACCCTCTACTACCATCTACCTCTACTACCATCTACCTCTATTTACCATCTACCTCTACTACCATCTACCTCTACTTGTACTATCTATCTATTTACTTTCTACCTCTACTCATACCATCTAACTCTACTACCATCTACCTCTACTACCATCTACCACTCTACTACCATCCATTCACCTCTACTACCATCTACCTCTACTACCATCTACCCTACTACCATCTACCTCTATCTACCATCACCCTCTACTACCATCTACCCTCTACTACCATCTACCCTCTACTACCATCTACCTCTACTACCATCTACCATCTCTACTACCATCTACCACTACCATCTACCCTACTACTACCATCTACCTCTACTACCATCTACCTTACTACCATCTACTTTATTAATATTTACTTTATTACTTATTTGTATTTTATTACTTATTTACTACCATCTACCATTTTATTATTTATTTCTACTTTATTATTACATTTTCATTTATTTCTATTTACTTTATTAATATCCTCTACTACCATCTAATTTCTACTATCACTACCATACCATCTCCTCTACTACCATCTACCCTCTACTACCATCTACCTCTACTACCATCTACCATCTACCCTACTACCATCTACCATCTACGCACATCTACTACCATCTACCCTACTACCATCTACCCTACTACCATCTACCTCTACTACCATCTACCATCTAATTCTACTACCATCTACCTCTACTACCATCTACCTCTACTACCATCTACACCCTACTACCATCTACCCTCTACTACCATCTACCATCTACCTCTACTACCATCTACCATCTTACTACCATCTACCTTACTACCATCTTCTACTACCATATACCCCACTTACTACCATCTGATTCTACTCTACTACCATCTACCCTCTACTACCATCTACCATCTACTACCATCTACCTTACTACCATCTACTACCATCTACCCTACTACTATCTACTACCATCTACCTCTACTACCATCTAATTTCTATCACATCTGTTCTACTACCATCTACCTCTACTACCATCTACCCTCTACTACCATCTACCCCTCTACTACCATCTACCTCTACTACCATCTACCCTACTACCATCTACCTCCTTTACTACCATCCACTTACTACCATCTACCTCTACTTGCCATCACTAACATTCACTTACTACCATCCACTCCTACTACCATCTACACTCATACTACCATCTACCTCTACTACCATCTCCTCCACTTACCATCTACCATCGCATCTACCATTACCATACCATCCATCTACTACCATCTACCCTTCTACTACCATCTACTCTCTACTACCATCTACCCTCTACTACCATCTACCCTCTACTACCATCTACCCTCTACTACCATCTACTCTCTACTACCATCTACTCTCTACTACCATCTACCTCTACTACCATCTACCCTCTACTACCATCTACCTCTACTACCATTCACTACCTCTTACTACCATCTACCTCTACTACCATCTACCCTCTACTACCATCTACCTCTACTACCATCTACCCTCTACTACCATCTACCCTCTACTACCATCTACCCTCTACTACCATCTACCTCTACTACCATCTACCCTCTACTACCATCTACTCTACTACCATCTACCCTCTACTACCATCTACCCTCTACTACCATCTACTCTCTACTACCATCTACCTCTACTACCATCTACCTCTACTACCATCTACCCTCTACTACCATCTACCCTCTACTACCATCTACCCTCTACTACCATCTACCTCTACTA
>NC_056446.1:42141449-42223289 GCF_018296145.1 Oncorhynchus tshawytscha | reverse complement strand
ATCTGCTGCCGTCTGCCTATCTGCTGCCAATCTGCTCTGCTGCCGTCTGCCTATCTGCTGCCGTCTGCATCTGCTGCCGTCTGCCCCATCTGCTGCCGTCTGCCGCCTGCTGCCGTCTGCCATCTGCTGCCGTCTGCTATCTGCTGCCGTCTGCCCATCTGCTGCCGTCTGCTCTGCTGCCGTCTGCCCATCTGCTGCCGTCTGCCATCTGCTGCCAGTCTGCCTCTGCTGTAAATCTGCATCTGCTGCCGTCTGCCCTGCTGCCAAGCTGCTGCTATCTGCTCTGCTGCCCTGCTGCCGTCTGCCCATCTGCTGCCGTCTGCACTCTGCTGCCGTCTGCATCTGCTGCCGTCTGCCCATCTGCTGCCGTCTGCCTCTGCTGCCGTCTGCCATCTGCTGCCGTCTGCTATCTGCTGCCGTCTGCCCATCTGCTGCCGTCTGCCATCTGCTGCCCAAATCTGCTATCTGCTGCCGTCATCTGCCTATCTGCTGCCGTCTGCGTCTGCTGCCGTCTGCCAATCTGCTGCCGTCTGCATCTGCTGCCGTCTGCCCTCTGCTGCCGTCTGCCCTATCTGCTGCCGTCTGCTTATCTGCTGCCGTCTGCCCATCTGCTGCCTGCCGCCTGCTGCCGTCTGCATCTGCTGCCGTCTGCATCTGCTGCCAAATCTGCCTGCCGTCTGCCGTCTGCTGCTGCCGTCTGCATCTGCTGCCTCTGCAATCTGCTGCCGTCTGCATCTGCTGCCAAATCTGCCGTCTGCTGCCGTCTGCCCATCTGCTGCCGTCTGTATCTGCTGCCGTCTCTGCTATCTGCTGCCGTCTGCATCTTGCTGCCGTCTGCCCATCTGCTGCCGTCTGCCCTCTGCTGCCGTCTGCCCATCTGCTGCCGTCTGCCATCTGCTGCGCAAATCTGCCGTCTGCTGTCTGCTCTGCCATCTGCTCTGCTGCCGTCTGCCATCTGCTGCCAAGTCTGCCGCATCTGCTGCCGTCTGCCATCTGCTGCCGTCTGCCCATCTGCTGCCGTCTGCCGTCTGCTGCCGTCTGCTATCTGCTGCCGTCTGCCATCTGCTGCCGTCTGCATCTGCTGCCGTCTGCCATCTGCTGCCGTCTGCATCTGCTGCCGTCTGCCATCTGCTGCCGCTGCTCTGCCATCTGCTGCCGTCTGCCTCTGCTGCCGTCTGCCCATCTGCTGCCGTCTGCCTCTGCTGCCGTCTGCCTGCTGCCGTCTGCCATCTGCTGCCGTCTGCCTCTGCTGCCGTCTGCCTCTGCTGCCGTCTGCCCTCTGCTGCCGTCTGCCCTCTGCTGCCGTCTGCCATCTGCTGCCGTCTGCATCTGCTGCCGTCTGCCCTCTGCTGCCGTCTGCCCATCTGCTGCCGTCTGCCATCTGCTGCCGTCTGCTATCTGCTGCCGTCTGCCATCTGCTGCCAAATCTGCTCTGCTGCCGTCTGCCTCTGCTGCCGTCTGCCTCTGCTGCCGTCTGCCCCTCTGCTGCCGTCTGCCCTCTGCTGCCGTCTGCCCTCTGCTGCCGTCTGCCCTCTGCTGCCATCTGCCACTCTGCTGCCGTCTGCCATCTGCTGCCGTCTGCCCTCTGCTGCCGTCTGCCGTCTGCTGCCATCTGCCCTCTGCTGCCGTCTGCCGTATCTGCTGCCATCTGCCTCTGCTGCCGTCTGCCATCTGCTGCCGTCTGCCTCTGCTGCCGTCTGCCCATCTGCTGCCGTCTGCCTCTGCTGCCGTCTGCCGCTCTGCTGCCGTCTGCCTCTGCTGCCGTCTGCATCTGCTGCCGTCTGCCTCTGCTGCCAAGTCTGCTATCTGCTGCCGTCTGCCTCTGCTGCCAAGTCTGCCCTCTGCTGCCAAATCTGCCAGCATCTGCTGCCGTCTGCCCCATCTGCTGCCGTCTGCTATCTGCTGCCGTCTGCCATCTGCTGCCGTCTGCCGTCTCTGCTGCCGTCTGCCCTCTGCTGCCGTCTGCCATCTGCTGCCGTCTGCCATCTGCTGCCGTCTGCCCATCTGCTGCCGTCTGCTATCTGCTGCCGTCTGCCGTCTATCTGCTGCCGTCTGCTATCTGCTGCCGTCTGCTATCTGCTGCCGTCTGCCTCTGCTGCCGTCTGCATCTGCTGCCGTCTGCCTATCTGCTGCCGTCTGCTGCTCTGTCTGCTGCCGTCTGCCCTCTGCTGCCGTCTGCCCTCTGCTGCCGTCTGCCCATCTGCTGCCGTCTGCCCTCTGCTGCCGTCTGCCTCTGCTGCCGTCTGCCGTCTATCTGCTGCCAAATCTGCCATCTGCTGCCGTCTGCCCTGCTGCCGTCTGCCATCTGCTGCCGTCTGCCTCTGCTGCCGTCTGCTGCTATCTGCTGCCGTCTGCCCATCTGCTGCCAAATCTGCCCTGCTGCCGTCTGCCTGTCTGCTGCCGTCTGCTGCTGCCGTCTGCTATCTGCTGCCGTCTGCCTCTGCTGCCGTCTGCCCTCTGCTGCCGTCTGCCATCTGCTGCCGTCTGCCCTCTGCTGCCAAATCTGCCCATCTGCTGCCGTCTGCCGTCTGCTGCCGTCTGCATCTGCTGCCGTCTGCCCATCTGCTGCCGTCTGTCTGCTGCCGTCTGCTGCCATCTGCTGCCGTCTGCCTCTGCTGCCGTCTGCCTCTGCTGCCGTCTGCCTCTGCTGCCGTCTGCCCTCTGCTGCCGTCTGCCAAGTCTGCTGCCGTCTGCCCTCTGCTGCCGTCTGCTATCTGCTGCCGTCTGCCTCTGCCATCTGCCCTCTACTGCCATCTGCTCTGCTGCCGTCTGCCCATCTGCTGCCAAATCTGCCGCATCTGCTGCCAAATCTGCCATCTGCTGCCGTCTGCCCTCTGCTGCCGTCTGCCTCTGCTGCCGTCTGCCTCTGCTGCCGTCTGCCTCTGCTGCCATCTGCCCTCTGCTGCCATCTGCCTCTGCTGCCGTCTGCCCTCTGCTGCCCGTCTGCCTCTGCTGCCGTCTGCCCCATCTGCTGCCGTCTGCTATCTGCTGCCGTCTGCCTCCTGCTGCCAAATCTGCCGTCTCTGCTGCCGTCTGCCATCTGCTGCCGTCTGCCATCTGCTGCCGTCTGCCATCTGCTGCCGTCTGCCTCTGCTGCCAAATCTGCCTCTGCTGCCGTCTGCCCATCTGCTGCCGTCTGCTCTGCTGCCGTCTGCCTATCTGCTGCCGTCTGCTATCTGCTGCCGTCTGCCCATCTGCTGCCGTCTGCCATCTGCTGCCGTCTGCCATCTGCTGCCGTCTGCCATCTGCTGCCGTCTGCCCATCTGCTGCCATCTGCTGCCGTCTGCCGTCTGCTGCCGTCTGCCTATCTGCTGCCGTCTGCCTCTGCTGCCGTCTGCCCATCTGCTGCCGTCTGCCCTCTGCTGCCGTCTGCCATCTGCTGCCGTCTGCCATCTGCTGCCGTCTGCTATCTGCTGCCGTCTGCCCATCTGCTGCCGTCTGCCATCTGCTGCCGTCTGCCTCTGCTGCCGTCTGCCCATCTGCTGCCGTCTGCCCATCTGCTGCCGTCTGCCCTCTGCTGCCGTCTGCATCTGCTGCCGTCTGCCATCTGCTGCCGTCTGCATCTGCTGCCGTCTGCCTCTGCTGCCGTCTGCCTCTGCTGCCGTCTGCCATCTGCTGCCAAATCTGCCATCTGCTGCCGTCTGCTGCTGCCGTCTGCCATCTGCTGCCGTCTGCCTCTGCTGCCGTCTGCCATCTGCTGCCGTCTGCCTCTGCTGCCATCTGCCTCTGCTGCCATCTGCCTCTGCTGCCGTCTGCCTCTGCTGCCATCTGCTCTGCATCTGCTGCCGTCTGCCCATCTGCTGCCGTCTGCCATCTGCTGCCATCTGCCCATCTGCTGCCGTCTGCCCTCTGCTGCCGTCTGCCCTCTGCTGCCGTCTGCCCTCTGCTGCCGTCTGCCTTATCTGCTGCCGTCTGCCTCTGCTGCCGTCTGCCATCTGCTGCCGTCTGCTGCATCTGCTGCCGTCTGCCATCTGCTGCCAAATCTGCCCATCTGATCTGCCAAATCTGCCGTCTGCTGCCATCTGCATCTGCTGCCAAATCTGCCCCTGCTGCCGTCTGCCATCTGCTGCCGTCTGCCTCTGCTGCCGTCTGCCCATCTGCTGCCGTCTGCCCTCTGCTGCCAAATCTGCCCTCTGCTGCCGTCTGCCTCTGCTGCCGTCTGCCTCTGCTGCCGTCTGCCATCTGCTGCCGTCTGCCATCTGCTGCCGTCTGCCTCTGCTGCCAAATCTGCCATCTGCTGCCGTCTGCATCTGCTGCCGTCTGCCATCTGCTGCCGTCTGCCGTATCTGCTGCCATCTGCCCCGTCTGCTGCCGTCTGCTATCTGCTGCCGTCTGCCTCTGCTGCCGTCTGCCATCTGCTGCCAAATCTGCCTCTGCTGCCGTCTGCCATCTGCTGCCGTCTGCCCATCTGCTGCCGTCTGCATCTGCTGCCGTCTGCCATCTGCTGCCGTCTGCTATCTGCTGCCGTCTGCCCATCTGCTGCCGTCTGCATCTGCTGCCGTCTGCCATCTGCTGCCGTCTGCTGCCATCTGCTGCCGTCTGCCGTCTGCTGCCGTCTGCCATCTGCTGCCGTCTGCCCTCTGCTCTGCCATCTGCCTCTGCTGCCGTCTGCCATCTGCTGCCGTCTGCCCTCTGCTGCCGTCTGCCTCTGCTGCCGTCTGCCCTCTGCTGCCGTCTGCCGTCTGCTGCCGTCTGCCCTATCTGCTGCCGTCTGCCTCTCTGCTGCCGTCTGCCCATCTGCTGCCGTCTGCCATCTGCTGCCGTCTGCCTCTGCTGCCGTCTGCCATCTGCTGCCTGTCTGCCGTCTGCCTCTGCTGCCGTCTGCCTCTGCTGCCAAATCTGCCCATCTGCTGCCAAATCTGCCCTCTGCTGCCGTCTGCTCTGCTGCCGTCTGCCATCTGCTGCCATCTGCCTCTGCTGCCATCTGCCCTCTGCTGCCGTCTGCCCTCTGCTGCCATCTGCCATCTGCTGCCGTCTGCCTCTGCTGCCCAAATCTGCCGTCTGCTGCCGTCTGCTGCTGCCGTCTGCCCATCTGCTGCCGTCTGCTGCTGCATCTGTCTGCCGTCTGCTGCCGTCTGCTATCTGCTGCCGTCTGCTCTGCTGCCGTCTGCATCTGCTGCCGTCTGCTCTGCTGCCGTCTGCCATCTGCTGCCGTCTGCATCTGCTGCCGTCTGCTATCTGCTGCCGTCTGCCTATCTGCTGCCGTCTGCATCTGCTGCCGTCTGCCTCTGCTGCCGTCTGCCCATCTGCTGCCGTCTGCCATCTGCTGCCGTCTGCCATCTGCTGCCGTCTGCCCATCTGCTGCCGTCTGCCGTCTGCTGCTGCTGCCGTCTGCCCATCTGCTGCCGTCTGCCCATCTGCTGCCAAATCTGCCTCTGCTGCCGTCTGCTGCTGCCGTCTGCCTCTGCTGCCGTCTGCCCTCTGCTGCCGTCTGCCATCTGCTGCCATCTGCCTCTGCTGCCGTCTGCCATCTGCTGCTCTGCCCTCTGCTGCCGTCTGCCCTCTGCTGCCGTCTGCTATCTGCTGCCGTCTGCCCATCTGCTGCCGTCTGCCTCTGCTGCCGTCTGCCCTCTGCTGCCGTCTGCCATCTGCTGCCGTCTGCCCTCTGCTGCCATCTGCCCGCCTGCTGCCGTCTGCCTCTGCTGCCGTCTGCCTCTGCTGCCGTCTGCCATCTGCTGCCGTCTGCCTCTGCTGCCGTCTGCATCTGCTGCCGTCTGCCTCTGCTGCCGTCTGCCCTCTGCTGCCAAATCTGCATCTGCTGCCGTCTGCCTCTGCTGCCATCTGCCTCTGCTGCCGTCTGCATCTGCTGCCATCTCTGCATCTGCTGCCGTCTGCCTCTGCTGCCATCTGCCCTCTGCTGCCGTCTGCCTCTGCTGCCGTCTGCCGTCTGCTGCCTCTGCCCATCTGCTGCCGTCTGCCCTCTGCTGCCATCTGCCATCTGCTGCCGTCTGCCCTCTGCTGCCGTCTGCCTCTGCTGCCGTCTGCATCTGCTGCCGTCTGCCTCTGCTGCCAAATCTGCCGCTCTGCTGCCGTCTGCCATCTGCTGCTGCTGCCGTCTGCCTCTGCTGCCGTCTGCCGCCTGCTGCCGTCTGCTTGCATCTGCTGCCGTCTGCCTCTGCTGCCGTCTGCTATCTGCTGCCGTCTGCCATCTGCTGCCGTCTGCCCATCTGCTGCCGTCTGCCTGTCTGCTGCCAATCTGCTGCAAATCTGCCATCTGCTGCCGTCTGCCCATCTGCTGCCGTCTGCTATCTGCTGCCGTCTGCTATCTGCTGCCGTCTGCTATCTGCTGCCGTCTGCCGTCTGCTGCCGTCTGCCTCTGCTGCCGTCTGCCATCTGCTGCCGTCTGCCCCATCTGCTGCCGTCTGCCATCTGCTGCCGTCTGCCGCATCTGCTGCCGTCTGCCCTCTGCTGCCGTCTGCCTCTGCTGCCGTCTGCATCTGCTGCCGTCTGCCATCTGCTGCCGTCTGCTGCCGTCTGCCCATCTGCTGCCGTCTGCCTGCTGCCGTCTGCCTATCTGCTGCCGTCTGCCGTCTGCTGCCATCTGCATCTGCTGCCGTCTGCCCATCTGCTGCCGTCTGCCTCTGCTGCCGTCTGCTGTCTGCTGCGTCTGCTCCGTCTGCCATCTGCTGCCGTCTGCTATCTGCTGCCGTCTGCCCATCTGCTGCCGTCTGCTGATCTGCTGCCGTCTGCATCTGCTGCCGTCTGCCTCTGCTGCCGTCTGCCTCTGCTGCCGTCTGCCATCTGCTGCCGTCTGCCATCTGCTGCCGTCTGCTATCTGCTGCCGTCTGCCCATCTGCTGCCGTCTGCCATCTGCTGCCGTCTGCTATCTGCTGCCGTCTGCCCTCTGCTGCCGTCTGCTGCTGCCGTCTGCCATCTGCTGCCGTCTGCCATCTGCTGCCGTCTGCCCATCTGCTGCCGTCTGCCCATCTGCTGCCGTCTGCCTCTGCTGCCGTCTGCATCTGCTGCCAAATCTGCCTCTGCTGCCGTCTGCCCGTCTGCCCTCTGCTGCCGTCTGCTGCTCTCTGCTGCCGTCTGCATCTGCTGCCGTCTGCTGCCGTCTGCCTCTGCTGCCTGCTAAATCTGCCCATCTGCTGCCGTCTGCCCATCTGCTGCCGTCTGCCATCTGCTGCCAAATCTGCCTCTGCTGCCGTCTGCATCTGCTGCCGTCTGCCCATCTGCTGCCGTCTGCCCATCTGCTGCCGTCTGCCAAATCTGCTGCCGTCTGCCATCTGCTGCCATCTGCCTCTGCTGCCGTCTGCCTCTGCTGCCGTCTGCATCTGCTGCCGTCTGCCTCTCTGCTGCCGTCTGCTATCTGCTGCCGTCTGCCATCTGCTGCCGTCTGCCCTCTGCTGCCAAATCTGCCCATCTGCTGCCGTCTGCCATCTGCTGCCGTCTGCTATCTGCTGCCGTCTGCCTCTGCTGCCGTCTGCATCTGCTGCCATCTGCCTCTGCTGCCCATCTGCTGCCTCTGCTGCCGTCTGCCTCTGCTGCCGTCTGCCGTCTGCTGCCAAATCTGCCCATCTGCTGCCATCTGCTGCTGCCGTCTGCCTCTGCTGCCGTCTGCCTCCTCTGCTGCCGTCTGCCCATCTGCTGCCGTCTGCCCTCTGCTGCCGTCTGCCCTCTGCTGCCGTCTGCCATCTGCTGCCGTCTGCTCTGCTGCCATCTGCCCATCTGCTGCCGTCTGCTATCTGCTGCCGTCTGCCCATCTGCTGCCGTCTGCCCATCTGCTGCCGTCTGCCCATCTGCTGCCGTCTGCCATCTGCTGCCGTCTGCATCTGCTGCCGTCTGCTCTGCTGCCGTCTGCCATCTGCTGCCGTCTGCCATCTGCTGCCGTCTGCATCTGCTGCCAAATCTGCTTATCTGCTGCCTCTGCTGCCTCTGCTGCCGTCTGCCTATCTGCTGCCGTCTGCTATCTGCTGCCGTCTGCCCATCTGCTGCCGTCTGCCATCTGCTGCCGTCTGCCTCTGCTGCCGTCTGCCCATCTGCTGCCGTCTGCATCTGCTGCCGTCTGCATCTGCTGCCGTCTGCCCATCTGCTGCCGTCTGCTTATCTGCTGCCGTCTGCTATCTGCTGCCGTCTGCCATCTGCTGCCGTCTGCCTCTGCTGCCATCTCTGCCATCTGCTGCCGTCTGCCTCTGCTGCCGTCTGCATCTGCTGCCAAATCTGCATCTGCTGCCAAATCTGCCCTCTGCTGCTCTGCCCATCTGCTGCCGTCTGCCTCTGCTGCCGTCTGCCATCTGCTGCCGTCTGCTATCTGCTGCCGTCTGCCATCTGCTGCCGTCTGCCATCTGCTCTGCTGCCATCTGCCATCTGCTGCCGTCTGCCATCTGCTGCCGTCTGCCGTCTTCTGCTGCCGTCTGCCCATCTGCTGCCGTCTGCCCTCTGCTGCCGTCTGCCCATCTGCTGCCGTCTGCCCATCTGCTGCCGTCTGCCCATCTGCTGCCGTCTGCCCTCTGCTGCCGTCTGCCCATCTGCTGCCAAGTCTGCCTCTGCTGCCGTCTGCCTCTGCTGCCGTCTGCCCTCTGCTGCCAATCTGCCGTCTTATCTGCTGCCGTCTGCTCTGCTGCCGTCTGCCATCTGCTGCCGTCTGCCTCTGCTGCCAAATCTGCCCTGCTGCCGTCTGCCTCTGCTGCCGTCTGCCCTCTGCTGCCGTCTGCCGTCTGCTGCCGTCTGCCTCTGCTGCCGTCTGCCCCTCTGCTGCCGTCTGCCATCTGCTGCCGTCTGCTATCTGCTGCCGTCTGCCGTCTGCTGCCGTCTGCATCTGCTGCCGTCTGCTCTGCTGCCGTCTGCTATCTGCTGCCGTGCTGCCGTATCTGCTGCCGTCTGCATCTGCTGCCTGTCTGCTGCTGCCGTCTGCCCATCTGCTGCCGTCTGCTATCTGCTGCCATCTGCCATCTGCTGCCATCTGTCTGTATCTGCTGCCGTCTGCCCATCTGCTGCCGTCTGCCCATCTGCTGCCGTCTGCTGCCGTCTGCTGCTGCCGTCTGCCCTCTGCTGCCGTCTGCCGTATCTGCTGCCGTCTGCCATCTGCTGCCGTCTGCCATCTGCTGCCGTCTGCTCTGCTGCCGTCTGCATCTGCTGCTGCCGTCTGCCTCTGCTGCCATCTGCTGCCGTCTGCTGCTGCCGTCTGCCCTCTGCTGCCGTCTGCATCTGCTGCCGTCTGCTATCTGCTGCCGTCTGCCCTCTGCTGCCAAATCTGCCTCTGCTGCCGTCTGCCATCTGCTGCGTCTGCTGCATCTCTGCTGCCAAATCTGCCATCTGCTGCCGTCTGCCCATCTGCTGCCGTCTGCCTTATCTGCTGCCGTCTGCCATCTGCTGCCGTCTGCCCATCTGCTGCCGTCTGCCATCTGCTGCCGTCTGCATCTGCTGCCGTCTGCTATCTGCTGCCGTCTGCATCTGCTGCCGTCTGCCATCTGCTGCCGTCTGCCCATCTGCTGCCATCTGCCCTCTGCTGCCGTCTGCCCTCTGCTGCCGTCTGAATTATCTGCTGCCGTCTGCCATCTGCTGCCGTCTGCTCTGCTGCCGTCTGCCTCTCTGCTGCCGTCTGCCGTCTGCTGCCGTCTGCCCTCTGCTGCCGTCTGCCTCTGCTGCCAAATCTGCTCTGCCGTCTGCATCTGCTGCCGTCTGCCATCTGCTGCCGTCTGCATCTGCTGCCGTCTGCCTCTGCTGCCGTCTGCATCTGCTGCCGTCTGCCCATCTGCTGCCGTCTGCATCTGCTGCCGTCTGCCTCTGCTGCCGTCTGCCATCTGCTGCCGTCTGCTATCTGCTGCCGTCTGCCCATCTGCTGCCGTCTGCCATCTGCTGCCGTCTGCCTCTGCTGCCGTCTGCCTCTGCTGCCGTCTGCCTCTGCTGCCGTCTGCTATCTGCTGCCGTCTGCCATCTGCTGCCGTCTGCCATCTGCTGCCTGCCCTCTGCTGCCGTCTGCTGCCGTCTGCCATCTGCTGCCGTCTGCCGTCTGCTGCCGTCTGCATCTGCTGCCGTCTGCCCATCTGCTGCCGTCTGCCATCTGCTGCCGTCTGCATCTGCTGCCCTCTGCCATCTGCTGCCGTCTGCCATCTGCTGCCGTCTGCTCTCTGCTGCCGTCTGCCCATCTGCTGCCGTCTGCCATCTGCTGCCGTCTGCCTCTGCTGCCGTCTGCCATCTGCTGCCGTCTGCATCTGCTGCCGTCTGCCTCTGCTGCCAAATCTGCCCATCTGCTGCCGTCTGCCCATCTGCTGCCGTCTGCCCATCTGCTGCCGTCTGCATCTGCTGCCTATCTGCCATCTGCTGCCGTCTGCCCATCTGCTGCCAAATCTGCCCATCTGCTGCCGTCTGCCATCTGCTGCCGTCTGCCCATCTGCTGCCGTCTGCCCATCTGCTGCCGTCTGCCCATCTGCTGCCGTCTGCCATCTGCTGCCGTCTGCATCTGCTGCAAATCTGCCTATCTGCTGCCGTCTGCCCATCTGCTCTGCCGTCTGCTGCTCTGCTGCCATCTGCATCTGCTGCCGTCTGCCTCTGCTGCCGTCTGCCCATCTGCTGCCGTCTGCTATCTGCTGCCGTCTGCCCTCTGCTGCCTGTCTGCCCATCTGCTGCCGTCTGCCCATCTGCTGCCGTCTGCATCTGCTGCCGTCTGCCGCTGCTGCCGTCTGCCATCTGCTGCCGTCTGCATCTGCTGCCGTCTGCCATCTGCTGCCGTCTGCCCTCTGCTGCCAAATCTGCTATCTGCTGCCGTCTGCCATCTGCTGCCGTCTGCCCATCTGCTGCCGTCTGCCATCTGCTGCCGTCTGCCATCTGCTGCCGTCTGCCGTCTGCTGCCGTCTGCCATCTGCTGCCGTCTGCCATCTGCTGCCGTCTGCCCATCTGCTGCCGTCTGCCCATCTGCTGCCGTCTGCCATCTGCTGCCGTCTGCATCTGCTGCCGTCTGCCATCTGCTGCCGTCTGCCATCTGCTGCCGTCTGCATCTGCTGCCGTCTGCCCATCTGCTGCCGTCTGCCATCTGCTGCCGTCTGCCGCCATCTGCTGCCGTCTGCCCATCTGCTGCCGTCTGCCCATCTGCTGCCGTCTGCCCTGCTGCCAAATCTGCTCTGCTGCCGTCTGCTGCCATCTGCTGCCGTCTGCCTCTGCTGCCGTCTGCCCTCTGCTGCCATCTGTCTGCCTCTGCTGCCGTCTGCCTCTGCTGCCGTCTGCCCTCTGCTGCCGTCTGCCATCTGCTGCCAATCTGCCTCTGCTGCCGTCTGCCCATCTGCTGCCGTCTGCCCATCTGCTGCCGTCTGCTGCCGTCTGCTGCAAGTCTGCCCTCTGCTGCCGTCTGCCATCTGCTGCCATCTGCCTCTGCTGCCCAATCTGCCCATCTGCTGCCGTCTGCATCTGCTGCCGTCTGCTATCTCTGCTGCCGTCTGCCATCTGCTGCCGTCTGCCATCTGCTGCCGTCTGCTTATCTGCTGCCGTCTGCATCTGCTGCCGTCTGCCTGCATCTGCTCTGCTGCCGTCTGCCCTCTGCTGCCGTCTGCATCTGCTGCCGTCTGCATCTGCTGCCGTCTGCCATCTGCTGCCGTCTGCCATCTGCTGCCGTCTGCATCTGCTGCCGTCTGCCATCTGCTGCCGTCTGCCATCTGCTGCCGTCTGCATCTCTGCTGCTGCCGTCTATCTGCTGCTCTGCCATCTGCTGCCGTCTGCCCTCTGCTGCCGTCTGCATCTGCTGCCGTCTGCATCTGCTGCCGTCTGCCTGCTCTGCTGCCGTCTGCCTCTGCTGCCGTCTGCCATCTGCTGCCGTCTGCCCTCTGCTGCCGTCTGCCATCTGCTGCCGTCTGCATCTGCTGCCGTCTGCCCATCTGCTGCCGTCTGCTATCTGCTGCCGTCTGCCCTCTGCTGCCGTCTGCTTCTGCTGCCGTCTGCATCTGCTGCCGTCTGCCCTCTGCTGCCGTCTGCTATCTGCTGCCAAATCTGCCATCTGCTGCCGTCTGCCCATCTGCTGCCGTCTGCCCTGCTGCCGTCTGCCTCTGCTGCCGTCTGCATCTGCTGCCGTCTGCCTGCTGCCGTCTGCTATCTGCTGCCGTCTGCCTCTGCTGCCGTCTGCCCCTGCTGCCGTCTGCCTCTGCTGCCGTCTGCATCTGCTGCCAAATCTGCTGCCGTCTGCCATCTGCTGCCGTCTGCTATCTGCTGCCGTCTCTGCATCTGCTGCCGTCTGCCCATCTGCTGCCGTCTGCCCTCTGCTGCCATCTGCCATCTGCTGCCAATCTGCATCTGCTGCCGTCTGCCTCTGCTGCCGTCTGCCGTCTGCTGCCCGTCTGCCTATCTGCTGCTGCTGCCAAATCTGCCTCTGCTGCCGTCTGCCGTCTGCTGCCGTCTGCATCTCTGCCGTCTGCATCTGCTGCCGTCTGCCCTCTGCTGCCGTCTGCCCTCTGCTGCCATCTGCCCTCTGCTGCCGTCTGCCCATCTGCTGCCAAGTCTGCCTCTGCTGCCGTCTGCCTCTGCTGCCATCTGCTGCCTCTGCTGCCGTCTGCCTCTGCTGCCGTCTGCCTCTGCTGCCAAATCTGCCTCTCTGCTGCCGTCTGCTATCTGCTGCCGTCTGCCTCTGCTGCCGTCTGCATCTGCTGCCGTCTGCCCTCTGCTGCCGTCTGCTATCTGCTGCCGTCTGCATCTGCTGCAAATCTTAGCATCTGCCGTCTGCCTGTCTGCCCTCTGCTGCCGTCTGCCTCTGCTGCCGTCTGCATCTGCTGCCAAGTCTGCCCATCTGCTGCCGTCTGCCATCTGCTGCCGTCTGCATCTGCTGCCGTCTGCCCTCTGCTGCCGTCTGCCATCTGCTGCTGCCGTCTGCCTCTGCTGCCGTCTGCCTCTGCTGCCAATCTGCCATCTGCTGCCATCTGCCCTCTTATCTGCTGCCGTCTGCATCTGCTGCCGTCTGCTTATCTGCTGCCGTCTGCATCTGCTGCCGTCTGCCCATCTGCTGCCGTCTGCCCATCTGCTGCCGTCTGCTATCTGCTGCCGTCTGCCCATCTGCTGCCGTCTGCCTCTGCTGCCGTCTGCCGTCTGCTGCCGTCTGCCATCTGCTGCCGTCTGCCTATCTGCTGCCGTCTGCCTCTGCTGCCGTCTGCCCATCTGCTGCCGTCTGCCATCTGCTGCCGTCTGCCGTCTCTATCTGCTGCCGTCTGTCTGCTGCCGTCTGCTATCTGCTGCCGTCTGCCCATCTGCTGTCTGCTGCCGTCTGCTCTGCTGCCGTCTGCCTCTGCTGCCGTCTGCCTCTGCTGCTGCCGTCTGCTCTGCCTCTGCTGCCGTCTGCCATCTGCTGCCGTCTGCCCTGCTGCCAAGTCTGCCGTCTCTGCTGCCGTCTGCCCATCTGCTGCCGTCTGCATCTGCTGCCGTCTGCATCTGCTGCCGTCTGCCCTGCTGCCAATCTGCCATCTGCTGCCATCTGCTGCCGTCTGCCCATCTGCTGCCGTCTGCATCTGCTGCCGTCTGCCTCTGCTGCCGTCTGCATCTGCTGCCGTCTGCTATCTGCTGCCGTCTGCCATCTGCTGCCGTCTGCTCTGCCGTCTGCATCTGCTGCCGTCTGCTGCCGTCATCTGCTGCCAATCTGCCATCTGCTGCCGTCTGCCTCTGCTGCCGTCTGCCCATCTGCTGCCAAATCTGCCATCTGCTGCCGTCTGCCTCTGCTGCCGTCTGCCATCTGCTGCCATCTGCTATCTGCTGCCGTCTGCCCATCTGCTGCCAAATCTGCCCATCTGCTGCCGTCTGCCCATCTGCTGCCGTCTGCCCATCTGCTGCCAAATCTGCCTCTGCTGCCGTCTGCCCATCTGCTGCCGTCTGCTCTGCTGCCATCTGCCCTCTGCTGCCGTCTGCCCATCTGCTGCCGTCTGCCTCTGCTGCCGTCTGCATCTGCTGCCGTCTGCCTCTGCTGCCGTCTGCCCTCTGCTGCCGTCTGCCCATCTGCTGCCGTCTGCCTCTGCTGCCGTCTGCCCATCTGCTGCCGTCTGCTATCTGCTGCCGTCTGCCCATCTGCTGCCGTCTGCCATCTGCTGCCGTCTGCCTCTGCTGCCGTCTGCATCTGCTGCCAAATCTGCCTGCTCTGCTGCCGTCTGCCGTCTGCTGCCGTCTGCCCTCTGCTGCCGTCTGCCATCTGCTGCCAAGTCTGCATCTGCTGCCGTCTGCATCTGCTGCGTCTGCCTCTGCTGCCGTCTGCCTCTGCTGCCGTCTGCCCATCTGCTGCCGTCTGCTATCTGCTGCCAAGTCTGCATCTGCTGCCGTCTGCCCGTCTCTGCTGCCAAATCTGCTGCCGTCTGCCATCTGCCGTCTGCTGCTGCTGCCGTCTGCCTCTGCTGCATCTGCATCTGCTGCCGTCTGCTATCTGCTGCCGTCTGCCGTCTGCTGCCATCTGCTCTGCTGCCGTCTGCCATCTGCTGCCGTCTGCCTATCTGCTGCCATCTGCTGCATCTGCTGCCATCTGCATCTGCTGCCGTCTGCCCATCTGCTGCCAAGTCTGCATCTGCTGCCGTCTGCATCTGCTGCCGTCTGCCATCTGCTGCCGTCTGCTCTGCTGCCGTCTGCATCTGCTGCCGTCTGCATCTGCTGCCGTCTGCCGTCTGCTGCCGTCTGCATCTGCTGCCGTCTGCATCTGCTGCCGTCTGCAAATCTGCTGCCGTCTGCATCTGCTGCCATCTGCTCTGCTGCCGTCTGCCCTCTGCTGCCAATCTGCCCTCTGCTGCCATCTGCTATCTGCTGCCATCTGCCCTCATCTGCTGCCAAATCTGCATCTGCTGCCATCTGCCATCTGCTGCCGTCTGCCCTCTGCTGCCGTCTGCCTCTGCTGCCAATCTGCCCTCTGCTGCCGTCTGCCCTCTGCTGCCAAGTCTGCATCTGCTGCCAAATCTGCCTCTGCTGCCGTCTGCATCTGCTGCCGTCTGCCCTCTGCTGCCGTCTGCCATCTGCTGCCATCTGCTTATCTGCTGCATCTGCTGCCAAATCTGCTCTGCTGCCGTCTGCCTCTGCTGCCGTCTGCTATCTGCTGCCGTCTGCCGTCTGCTGCCAAATCTGCTATCTGCTGCCGTCTGCCCATCTGCTGCCGTCTGCCTCTGCTGCCGTCTGCCTCTGCTGCCGTCATCTGCTGCCGTCTGCTTATCTGCTGCCGTCTGCCATCTGCTAACGTCTGCCTATCTGCTGCCGTCTGCATCTTAACTGCCGTCTGCATCTTTGCCAATCTGCCTCTGCTGCCAAATCTGCTCTGCTGCCATCTGCATCTGCTGCCGTCTGCATCTGCTGCCAGTCTGCCGTCTGCTGCCGTCTGCCTCTGCTGCCATCTGCCATCTGCCATCTGCATCTGCTGCCATCTGCATCTGCTGCCGTCTGCCATCTGCTGCCGTCTGCATCTGCTGCCATCTGCCTCTGCTGCCATCTGCCCTCTGCTGCCGTCTGCTATCTGCTGCCGTCTGCATCTGCTGCCATCTGCCCATCTGCTGCCGTCTGCCTCTGCTGCCGTCTGCATCTGCTGCCGTCTGCCCATCTGCTGCCGTCTGCCTCTGCTGCCGTCTGCCATCTGCTGCCAGTCTGCATCTGCTGCCAAATCTGCCATCTGCTGCCGTCTGCTATCTGCTGCCGTCTGCATCTGCTGCCGTCTGCCATCTGCTGCCGTCTGCTATCTGCTGCCAAGTCTGCATCTGCTGCCGTCTGCATCTTGCCGTCTGCATCTGCTGCCGTCTGCCCTCTGCTGCCGTCTGCATCTGCTGCCGTCTGCTCTCTGCTGCCGTCTGCATCTGCTGCCCCATCTGCATCTGCTGCCGTCTGCCTGCTGTAAGTCTTAGCATCTGCTGCCGTCTGCTCTGCTGCCGTCTTACGCATCTGCTGCAGATCTGCATCTGCTGCCGTCTGCATCTGCTAATCTGCCCATCTGCTGCCAAATCTGCTATCTGCTGCCAAATCTGCATCTGCTGCCGTCTGCATCTTAGCTGCCGTCTGCCCTCTGCTCTGCTGCCAAATCTGCATCTGCTGCCGTCTGCCTCTGCTGCCGTCTGCCCATCTGCTGCCAAATCTGCCATCTGCTGCCGTCTGCCGTCTGCTGCCGTCTGCCATCTGCTGCCGTCTGCCATCTGCTGCCGTCTGCTATCTGCTGCCGTCTGCTATCTGCTGCCGTCTGCCATCTGCTGCCGTCTGCCATCTGCTGCCGTCTGCCTCTGCTGCCGTCTGCCATCTGCTGCCGTCTGCATCTGCTGCCGTCTGCTATCTGCTGCCCGTCTGCATCTGCTGCCGTCTGCTATCTCTGCCCAAATCTGCCGTCTGCTGCCGTCTGCCATCTGCTGCCGTCTGCCATCTGCTGCCAAATCTGCCCTCTGCTGCCGTCTGCCCTCTGCTGCCATCTGCCCTCTGCTGCCAAATCTGCCATCTGCTGCCGTCTGCCTCTGCTGCCGTCTGCATCTGCTGCCGTCTGCCATCTGCTGCCATCTGCCCTGCTGCAAATCTGCCATCTGCTGCCAAATCTGCTTCTGCTGCCGTCTGCCGTCTGCTGCCGTCTGCCTCTGCTGCCGTCTGCCGTCTGCTGCCGTCTGCATCTGCTGCCGTCTGCCCATCTGCTGCCGTCTGCTCTGCTGCCGTCTGCCATCTGCTGCCAGATCTGCATCTGCTGCTGCCGTCTGCATCTGCTGCCAAGTCTGCATCTGCTGCTCTGCTCATCTGCTGCCGTCTGCCTATCTGCTGCCGTCTGCTATCTGCTGCCGTCTGCTTCTGCTGCCGTCTGCCCTCTGCTGCCGTCTGCCGTCTGCTCTTAGCCGTCTGCCATCTGCATCTGCTGCCTTCTGCCATCTGCTGCCGTCTGCCCTCTGCTGCCATCTGCCCCCTGCTGCCATCTGCTGCTGCAGTCTGCCATCTGCTGCCGTCTGCATCTCTGCAATCTGCCATCTGCTGCCAAGTCTGCCCATCTGCTGCCGTCTGCATCTGCTGCCGTCTGCCATCTGCTGCCAAATCTGCCTCTGCTGCCGTCTGCATCTGCTGCCGTCTGCATCTGCCCAAATCTGTCTGCTGCCGTCTGCCCCTGCTGCCCCTCTGCCCATCTGCTGCCGTCTGCCCATCTGCTGCCGTCTGCATCTCTTGCTGCCGTCTGCATCTGCTGCCGTCTGCTGTGCTGCCAAATCTGCATCTCTGCCGTCTGCATCTGCTAGTAAATCTGCCCTCTGCTGCCAAATCTGCCCTCTCTGCTGCCGTCTGCCCTCTGCTGCCGTCTGCCTCTGCTGCCAAATCTGCCCTCTGCTGCCAAATCTGCCCATCTGCTGCCAGTCTGTCTGCTGCCAAATCTGCCATCTCTAACTGCAAGTCTGCCCTCTGCTGCCGTCTGCATCTGCTGCCAGTCTGCCTCTGCTGCCAAATCTGCCATCTGCTGCCAATCTGCCTCTGCTGCCAAATCTGCCATCTGCCTCTGCTGCCGTCTGCCCATCTGCTGCCGTCTGCCATCTGCTGCCGTCTGCCTCTGCTGCCGTCTGCCTCTGCTGCCAATCTGCCCATCTGCTGCCGTCTGCCCATCTGCTGCCAAATCTGCCATCTGCTGCCGTCTGCCATCTGCTGCCAAATCTGCCCATCTGCTGCCGTCTGCCCATCTGCTGCCGTCTGCCCATCTGCTGCCAATCTCTGCCCATCTGCTGCCGTCTGCCCATCTGCTGCCAATCTGCCCATCTGCTGCCGTCTGCTATCTTAGCTGCAATCTGCCTCTGCTGCCATCTGCCATCTGCTGCCGTCTGCCCTCTGCTGCCAAATCTGCCATCTGCTGCCGTCTGCTATCTGCTGCCGTCTGCCATCTGCTGCCAAATCTGCCTCTGCTGCCGTCTGCATCTGCTGCCGTCTGCTATCTGCTGCCGTCTGCATCTGCTGCCGTCTGCCCATCTGCTGCCATCTGCATCTGCTGCCGTCTGCATCTGCCCATCTGCTGCCTGCTGCCGTCTGCATCTGCTGCCAAATCTGCCCTCTGCTGCCATCTGCCTCTGCTGCCATCTGCATCTGCTGCGGACATCTGCATCTGCTGCCGTCTGCCATCTGCTGCCATCTGCTGCCGTCTGCCCATCTGCTGCCATCTGCATCTGCTGCCAAGTCTGCATCTGCTGCCAGTCTGCATCTGCTGCTCTGCATCTGCCTCTGCTGCCGTCTTAGCATCTGCTGCCAAATCTGCTATCTGCATCTGCTGCCATCTGCATCTCATGCCGTCTGCATCTGCTGCCGTCTGCCTCTGCTGCCAGTCTGCATCTGCTGCCAATCTGTATCTGCTGCCGTCTGCATCTGCTGCCGTCTGCATCTGCTGCCGTCTGCTTATCTGCTGCCGTCTGCATCTGCTGCCGTCTGCCTGCTGCTGCAAATCTGCCGTCTGCTGCCAAATCTTAGCATCTGCTGCCGTCTGCCCTGCTGCCGTCTGCCCTCTGCTGCCATCTGCCATCTGCTGCCGTCTGCATCTGCTGCCGTCTGCTCTGCTGCCGTCTGCATCTGCTGCCAAATCTCTGCATCTGCTGCCAAATCTGCCATATCTGCTGCCATCTGTATCTGCTGTATCTGCCCTCTGCTGCAGTCTGCTCTGCCGTCTGCCATCTGCTGCCGTCTGCCTCTGCTGCCATCTGCCTCTGCTGCCATCTGCATCTGCTGCCAAGTCTGCTCTGCTGCCATCTGCATCTGCCGTCTGCCCTCTGCTGCCATCTGCCACTCTGCTGCCGTCTGCCCTCTGCTAGCATCTGCTGCCGTCTGCATCTGCTGTAAAGTCTGCTGCATCTGCTGCCAAATCTGCCCATCTGCTGCCAAATCTGCCCTTGCTCTTAGCCTCTGCCTATCTGCTGCCGTCTGTCTGCTGCCGTCTGCTGCTGGCAAGTCTGCCCATCTGCTGCCAATCTCCCGTCTGCCTCTGCTGCCGTCTGCTGCTGCCGTCTGCTATCTGCTGCTGCCAAGTCTGCCCATCTGCTGCCGTCTGCATCTGCTGCCGTCTGCATCTGCTGCTAGATCTGCATCTGCCCTCTGCCGTCTCTGCATCTTTGCAAATCTGCCTCTGCTGAAATCTGCCCTCTGCTGCCGTCTGCCTCTGCTGCCAAGTCTGCCATCTGCTGAAATGCCTCTGCCCATCTGCTGCCGTCTGCATCTGCTGCCGTCTGCCTCTGCTGCCGTCTGCCCATCTGCTGCCGTCTGCCTATCTGCTGCCGTCTGCCCTCTGCTGCCGTCTGCCCTGCTGCCGTCTGCCTCTTACTGCCATCTGCATCTTTGCCAAATCTGCCATCTGCTGCCGTCTTAGCATCTGCTGCCATCTGCCTCTGCTGCCATGTCTGCCCATCTGCTGCCGTCTGCCCATCTGCTGCATCTGCCTCTGCTGCCGTCTGCCTCTGCTGCCGTCTGCATCTGCTGCCGTCTGCCACTCTGCACCGTCTTGCCATCTGCTGCCAAATCTGCTGCCGTCTGCCATCTGCTGTAGATCTTAGCATCTTAACTGCCGTCTGCATCTGCTGCCGTCTGCATCTGCTGCCGTCTGCATCTGCTGCCGTCTGCATCTGCTGTATCTGCTGCCGTCTTAGCATCTGCTGCCGTCTGCCGCATCTGCTGCCGTCTTAGCATCTTGCTGCATCTCTTAGCATCTGCTGCCGTCTGCATCTGCTGCCGTCTGCCCTCTGCTGTAAATCTGCATCTGCTGCCAAGTCTGCATCTGCCTGCTGCCGTCTGCCATCTGCTGCCGTCTGCATCTGCTGCAAGTCTGCTGCTGCAAATCTTAGCATCTGCTGCCAAATCTGCCTCTGCTGCCGTCTGCTTATCTGCTGCCATCTGCCCTCTGCTGCTCTGCTATCTGCTGCCGTCTGCCTCTGCTCCGTCTTCTGCTGCCATCTGCCCTCTGCTGCCAAGTCTGCATCTGCTGCCGTCTTAGCATCTGCTGCCGTCTGCCATCTGCTAACATCTTTCTGCTGCATCTGCCCTGCTCTGCTGCCAAATCTGCCTCTGCTGCCGTCTGCTATCTGCTGCCAAATCTGCCCATCTGCTGCCATCTGCCTCTGCTGCCGTCTGCTATCTGCTGCCGTCTGCCCTCTGCTGCCGTCTGCCCATCTGCTGCTGCCGTCTGCCCTGCTGCCGTCTGCCCATCTGCTGCTGCTCTGATCTGCTGCCGTCTGCATCTGCTGCCGTCTTAGCATCTGCTGCCGTCTGCCTGCTGCCCAAATCTGCTAGTCTGCTGCCGTCTGCATCTGCTGCCGTCTGCATCTGCTGCCGTCTGCATCTGCTGCCGTCTGCTATCTGCTGCCGTCTGCATCTGCTGCCCAATCTGCCATCTGCTGCTTGCTGCTGCCATCTGCCTCTGCTGCCGTCTGCGTCTGCTGCCGTCTGCCATCTGCTGCCATCTGCCATCTGCTGCCATCTGCATCTGCTGCCGTCTGCATCTGCTGCCTCTGCTAGCATCTGCTGCCGTCTGCCTCTGCTGCCGTCTGCATCTGCTGCCGTCTGCATCTTTCTAGCTGCCAGCATCTTAGCATCTGCTGCCGTCTGCCATCTGCTGCCGTCTGCCATCTGCTGCCATCTGCCGTCTGCTGTAAATCTCTTAGCATCTGCTGCAAGTCTGCTGTATCTGCTGCCGTCTGCTCTGCTGCCCAGTCTGCCATCTGCTGCAAATCTGCCATCTGCTGCCATCTGCCCATCTGCTGCCGTCTGCATCTGCTGCCAAATCTGCCATCTGCTGCCGTCTGCATCTGCTGCCAGTCTGCCTCTGCTGCCGTCTGCCTCTGCTGCCAAATCTGCCCATCTGCTGCCGTCTGCCGTCTGCTGCCGTCTTAGCATCTGCTGCTGCCTTAATCTGCCGTCTGCTGCCGTCTGCATCTGCTGCCAGATCTGCAGCATCTGCTGCCGTCTTATCTGCTGCCGTCTGCCCGCATCTGCTGCCGTCTGCTCTGCTGTAGAATCTGCCTATCTGCTGCCGTCTGCATCTGCTGCCGTCTGCATCTCTGCTGCCGTCTGCATCTTTCTGCTGCCGTCTGCATCTGCTGCCAAATCTGCATCTGCTGCCAGTCTGCATCTGCTGCCAATCTGCCTCTGCTCTGCCAAATCTGCTGCTCTTGCCGTCTGCTCTGCATCTGCTGCCAATCTGCCATCTGCTGCCGTCTGCTGCATCTGCTGCCAAATCTGCATCTGCTGCCAAATCTGCTTATCTGCTGTCTGCTGCCGTCTTAGCATCTTAACATCTGCCTCTGCTGCCGTCTGCTGCCGTCTGCTGCAGTCTGCATCTGCTGCCAAATCTGCATCTGCTGCCGTCTGCCCTCTGCTGCATCTGCCCTCTGCTGCCGTCTGCCTCTGCTGCCGTCTGCATCTGCTGCCAGTCTGCATCTGCTGCTGATCTTAGCATCTTAACTGCATCTGCATCTGCTGCCAAATCTGCCCTCTGCTGCCAAATCTGCATCTGCTGCCGTCTGCCTCTGCTGCCAGTCCCCTGCTGCATCTTAACCAAATCTGCCCATCTGCTGCCAAATCTGCCGCTGCTGCCAAATCTGCCGTCTGCTGCCAAGTCTGCCTCTGCTGCCGTCTGCCAATCTGCTGCCGTCTGCCTCTGCTGCCAAAAAATCTGCCCTCTGCTGCCGTCTGCCATCTGCTGCCGTCTGCCTCTGCTGCCGTCTGCATCTGCTGCCATCTGCATCTGCTGCCGTCTGCATCTGCTAACTCTCTGCATCTGCTGCCGTCTGCTATCTGCTGCCGTCTGCTCTGCTGCCGTCTGCCTCTGCTGCCGTCTGCCTCTGCTGCCGTCTGCCCTCTGCTGCCAAATCTGCCCATCTGCTGCCGTCTGCCCTCTGCTGCCATCTGCCCTCTGCTGCTGTAACATCTGCTGCCGTCTGCTGCTGCCGTCTGCATCTGCTGCCGTCTGCATCTGCTGCCGTCTGCCCATCTGCTGTAAGTCTGCATCTTGCTGCATTAGCATCTGCTGCCGTCTGCTATCTGCTGCTGTCTGTATCTGCTGCATCTGCCATCTGCTGCCGTCTTAGCATCTGCTGCCGTCTTAGCATCTGCATCTGCTGCCGTCTGCCATCTGCTGCCGTCTGCATCTGCTGCCGTCTGCGCATCTGCTGCCGTCTGCTATCTGCTGCCGTCTGCATCTGCTGCCATCTGCTCTGCTGCCGTCTGCCATCTGCTGCCGTCTGCCCATCTGCTGCCGTCTTAGCATCTGCTGCCATCTTGGCATCTTACTGCCAGTCTGCCCTCTGCTGCCATCTGCTCTGCTGCCGTCTGCCCTCTGCTGCCAAATCTGCATCTTGCTGCCGTCTTAGCATCTGCTGCCAACATGCTGCATCTGCTGCCGTCTGCCATCTGCTGCCAGTCTTAGCATCTGCTGCCGTCTGCCCATCTGCTGCCAAATCTGCCCATCTGCTTCAAAATCTGCCCATCTGCTGCCGTCTGCATCTGCTGCCAAATCTGCATCTGCTGCCGTCTCTCTGCCATCTGCTGCCCAAGTCTGCTGATCTGCTGCAAATCTGCCATCTGCTGCCGTCTGCCCATCTGCTGCCGTCTGCTATCTGCTGCCAAATCTGCTCTGCTGCCGTCTGCCATCTGCTGCCGTCTGCATCTGCTGCCATCTGCCATCTGCTGCCGTCTGCATCTGCTGCCGTCTGCTATCTGCTGCCGTCTGCATCTGCTGCCGTCTGCCAAATCTGCTCTGCTGCCGTCTGCTATCTGCTGCCGTCTTATCTGCTGCCGTCTGCTATCTGCTGTCTGCCGTCTGCTGCCGTCTGCATCTGCTGCCGTCTTATCTGCTGCCGAGTCTGCATCTGCTGTAGTCTGCATCTGCTGTAGTCTGCATCTGCTGCGTCTGCATCTGCTGCCAAATCTGCATCTTGCTGCCATCTGCCATCTGCTGCAAGTCTGCCATCTGCTGCCGTCTGCTCTCTGCTGCCGTCTGCATCTGCTGCCAAATCTGCCTATCTGCTGCCAAATCTCATCTGCTGCCATCTGCTATCTGCTGCCGTCTGCTATCTGCTGCCGTCTGCATCTGCTGCCGTCTCTTAGCATCTGCTGCCAGTCTGCATCTGCTGCCGTCTGCATCTGCTGCCGTCTGCTATCTGCTGCCAAATCTGCATCTGCTGCCAAGTCTGCCTCTGCTGCCGTCTGCATCTGCTGCCGTCTGCTTATCTGCTGCCAAATCTGCCCTCTGCTCTGCTCTGCTCTGCTGCCGTCTTAGCATCTGCTGCCAATCTGCCCTCTGCTGTCTGCCCTCTGCTGCCATCTGCACTCTGCTGCCGTCTGCCATCTGCTGCCATCTGCATCTGCTGCCGTCTGCTTATCTGCTGCCGTCTGCCCATCTGCTGCCATCTGCATCTGCTGCCATCTGCCTCTGCTGCCATCTGCATCTGCTGCCGTCTGCATCTGCTGCCGTCTGCCTCTGCTGCCGTCTGCACTCTCTGCTGCCACTAATCTCTGCCCATCTGCTATCTGCATCTGCTGCCGTCTGCCTCTGCTGCCAAGTCTGCTATCTGCTGCCGTCTGCTATCTGCTGCCAAATCTGCATCTGCTGCATCTGCCCATCTGCTGCCATCTGCATCTGCTGCCATCTGCCTCTGCTGCCATCTGCCTCTGCTGCCGTCTGCCTCTGCTGCCATCTGCATCTGCTGCCGTCTGCTATCTGCTGCCAAGTCTGCATCTGCTGCCGTCTGCATCTGCTCTGCCGTCTGCATCTGCTGCCGTCTGCATCTGCTGCCGTCTGCATCTGCTGCCGTCTGCCAGCATCTGCTGCCGTCTGCCATCTGCTGCCGTCTGCCTCTGCTGCCGTCTGCCTCTGCTGCCATCTGCATCTGCTCTCTGCCCATCTTTCTGTAATCTGCCCATCTGCTGCCATCTGCCATCTGCTGCCGTCTGCATCTGCTGCCGTCTGCATCTGCCCGTCTGCTCTGCTGCCGTCTGCATCTGCTGCCGTCTGCCCTGCTGCCGTCTGCATCTGCTGCCGTCTGCCTCTGCTGCCATCTGCCCTGCTGCCGTCTGCCATCTGCTGCCATCTGCCTCTGCTGCCGTCTGCCTCTGCTGCCAAGTCTGCCCTCTGCTGCTGCCCTCTACCATCTGCTGCCCATCTGCCCATCTGCTGCCATCTGCCCATCTGCTGCCAAATCTGCCATCTGCTGCCAAATCTGCTGCCATCTGCTGCTAAATCTGCCATCTGCTGCCGTCTGCATCTGCTGCCATCTGCCCATCTGCTGCCATCTGCATCTGCTGCCATCTGCCATCTGCTGCCGTCTGCATCTGCTGCCATCTGCCGTCTGCTGTACCATCTGCATCTGCTGCCATCTGCATCTGCTGCCGTCTGCCTCTGCTGCCGTCTGCCCTCTGCTGCCGTCTGCCTCTGCTGCCAGTCTGCCTCTGCTGCCGTCTGCATCTGCTGCCAGATCTGCCATCTGCTGCCATCTGCCATCTGCTGCCATCTGCCATCTGCTGCCGTCTGCCCATCTGCTGCCAAATCTGCATCTCTGCTACCAATCTGCTCTGCTGCCGTCTGCTTATCTGCTGCCATCTGCCATCTGCTGCCGTCTGCCATCTGCTGCCGTCTGCCCGTCTGCTGCAAATCTGCATCTGCTGCCGTCTGCCATCTGCTGCCATCTGCTATCTGCTGCCGTCTGCCTCTGCTGCCGATCTGCCCTGCTGCCAAATCTGCATCTGCTGCCGTCTGCATCTGCTGCCGTCTGCTCTGCTGCCGTCTGCTCTGCTGCCATCTGCATCTGCTGCCGTCTGCCCTCTGCTGCCATCTGCCCATCTGCTGCCGTCTGCTGCCATCTGCCATCTGCTGCCGTCTGCCATCTGCTGCTACTGTCTGCTGCCGTCTCTGCTGCCATCTGCCATCTGCTGCCAAATCTGCCATCTGCTGCCGTCTGCTCTGCTGCCTAAATCTGCATCTGCTGCTGCCTCTTAATCTGCCCTCTGCTGCCAATCTGCCATCTGCTGCCATCTGCCCTCTATCTGCTGCATCTCTTATCTGCTGCCGTCTGCCCTCTGCTGCCATCTTACCTCTGCTGCCATAAATCTGCCCTCTGCTGCCATCTGCCTCTGCTGCCATCTGCCTCTGCTGCCATCTGCCCTCTACTGCCAAATCTGCATCTGCTGCCATCTGCCATCTATCTGCTGCCATCTGCATCTGCTACTACCGTCTGCATCTGCTGCCGTCTGCATCTGCTGCCATCTGCATCTGCTGCCGTCTGCATCTGCTGCCGTCTGCCCATCTGCTGCCGTCTGCCCTCTGCTGCCATCTGCATCTGCTGCCGTCTGCCCTCTGCTGCCATCTGCCCATCTGCTGCCGTCTGCCCTGCTGCAAGTCTGCCCATCTGCTGCCGTCTGCCTCTGCTGCCGTCTGCCTCTGCTGCCGTCTGCCTCTGCCGTCTGCCTCTGCTGCCATCTGCCCTCTGCTGCCATCTGCATCTGCTGCCGTCCTGTCTGCATCTGCTCTGCTGCCGTCTGCATCTGCTGCCGTCTGCATCTGCTGCCAAGTCTGCATCTGCTGCCGTCTGCCTCTGCTGCCGTCTGCCTCTGCTGCCATCTGCATCTGCTGCCGTCTGCCCATCTGCTGCCGTCTGCATCTGCTGCCGTCTGCATCTTTCTGCTGCCGTCTGCATCTGCTGCCGTCTGTAGTCTGCATCTGCTGCTCTGCTGCCGTCTGCATCTGCTAAATCTGCATCTGCTGCCGTCTGCCCTCTGCTGCCATCTGCATCTGCTGCCGTCTGCCTCTGCTGCCGTCTGCATCTGCTGCCGTCTGCCTCTGCCAATCTGCCCTCTGCTGCCGTCTGCCAGCATCTGCTGCCGTCTGCATCTGCTGCCGTCTGCATCTGCTGCCGTCTGCATCTGCTGCCGTCTGCGCTGCTGCCGTCTGCATCTGCTGCCATCTGCCGTCTGCTGCATCTGCTGCTGCCGTCTGCATCTGCTGCCAAATCTGCCGCATCTGCTGCCGTCTGCCTCTGCTGCCGTCTGCATCTGCTGCCGTCTGCCGTCTGCTGCCGTCTGCCCTCTGCTCTGCCCGTCTGCATCTGCTGCCGTCTGCCTCTGCTGCCGTCTGCCCATCTGCTGCCAAGTCTGCCTCTGCTGCCCAAATCTGCATCTGCTGCCTTATCTGCTGCCGTCTATCTGCTGCAAGTCTGCCCTCTGCTGCCGTCTGCCCTCTGCTGCCAAATCTGCCTCTGCTGCCGTCTGCCATCTGCTGCCGTCTGCTATCTGCTGCCAAGTCTGCCCATCTGCTGCCGTCTGCCTCTGCTGCCAAATCTGCCTCTGCTGCCAAATCTGCCGTCTGCTGCCGTCTGCCTTCATCTGCTGCCGTCTGCATCTGCTGCCGTCTGCATCTGCTGCCAAGTCTGCTGCCGTCTGCATCTGCTGCCGCTGCCATCTGCTGCCGTCTGCCCTCTGCTGCCGTCTGCCCTCTGCTGCCGTCTGCCATCTGCTGCCGTCTGCATCTGCTGCCGTCTGCCTCTGCTGCCAGTCTGCCCATCTGCTGCCAATCTGCCCTCTGCTGCCGTCTGCATCTGCTGCCGTCTGCTATCTGCTGCCGTCTGCCCATCTGCTGCCAATCTGCATCTGCTGCTGCGAAGTCTGCCCTCTGCTGCCGTCTGCATCTGCTGCCGTCTGCATCTGCTGCATCTGCTCTGCTGCCGTCTGCCTCTGCTGCCGTCTGCCCTCTGCTGCCGTCTGCCATCTGCTGCCGTCTGCCCATCTGCTGCCGTCTGCCGGCTGCTGCCGTCTGCCCATCTGCTGCCGTCTGCCCATCTGCTGCCGTCTGCCATCTGCTGCCGTCTGCATCTGCTGCCGTCTGCCATCTGCTGCCGTCTGCCCTCTGCTGCCGTCTGCCATCTGCTGCCAAGTCTGCATCTGCTGCCGTCTGCCTCTGCTGCCGTCTGCCATCTGCTGCCGTCTGCCATCTGCTGCCGTCTGCCGTCTCTGCTGCCGTCTGCATCTGCTGCCGTCTGCCTCTGCTGCCGTCTGCCGTCTCTCTGCTGCCGTCTGCCCTCTGCTGCCGTCTGCCTCTGCTGCCATCTGCCCTCTGCTGCCGTCTGCCTCTGCTGCCGTCTGCCTCTCTGCCGTCTGCCCTCTGCTGCCGTCTGCATCTGCTGCCGTCTGCCCATCTGCTGCCGTCTGCCATCTGCTGCCAAATCTGCATCTGCTGCTGTCTGCATCTGCTGCCGTCTGCATCTGCTGCCAAATCTGCCATCTGCTGCCGTCTGCCCTCTGCTGCCATCTGCCTCTGCTGCCATCTGCTCTGCTGCCAAATCTGCCATCTGCTGCCGTCTGCATCTGCTGCCGTCTGCCTCTGCTGCCGTCTGCCCTCTGCTGCCGTCTGCCTCTCTGCTGCCGTCTGCCGCTCTGCTGCCGTCTGCATCTGCTGCCGTCTGCCTCTGCTGCCAAATCTGCGCATCTGCTGCCGTCTGCCGTCTCTGCTGCCGTCTGCATCTGCTGCCATCTGCCTCTGCTGCTGTCTGCCCTCTGCTGCCAAGTCTGCCTCTCTGCTGCCGTCTGCCATCTGCTGCCGTCTGCCTCTGCTGCCGTCTGCATCTGCTGCCGTCTGCCTCTGCTGCCGTCTGCCCTCTGCTGCCTCTGTCTGCCCTCTGCTGCCGTCTGCTCTGCTGCCGTCTGCCTCTGCTGCCGTCTGCCTCTGCTGCCGTCTGCCTCTGCTGCCGTCTGCCCGCTCTGCTGCCGTCTGCCTCTGCTACTGCCCTCTGCTCTACTGCCGTCTGCCCTCTGCTGCCGTCTGCCTCTGCTGCCGTCTGCTGCTCTGCTGCTGCCGTCTGCCTCTGCTGCCGTCTGCCCATATCTGCTGCCGTCTGCCCTCTGCTGCCGTCTGCCCATCTGCTGCCGTCTGCCTCTGCTGCCATCTGCCTCTCTGCTGCCGTCTGCCTCTGCTGCCGTCTGGCCTCTGCTGCCATCTAAATCTGCTAGCATCTGCTGCTCTACTGCCGTCTGCTTATCTGCTGCCATCTGCCTCTGCTGCCGTCTGCTGCTGCCATCTGTACTACCATCTACTGCTAAATCTGCTCTACTGCCCGTCTGCATCTGCTGCCAAGTCTGCATCTCTATCTGCCATCTGCATCTGCTGCTGATCTGCATCTTACTGCTCTGCTACCATCTTAGCATCTGCTGCCATCTGCATCTGCTGCCATCTGCCATCTGCTGCCGTCTGCTATCTGCTGCCATCTGCATCTGCTGCCAGTCTGCATCTGCTGCCATCTGCATCTGCTGCCATCTGCCTCTGCTGCCATCTGCCATCTGCATCTGCTGCCATCTGCATCTGCTGCCGTCTGCATCTGCTGCCATCTGCCCTCTGCTGCCGTCTGCCTCTGCTGCCATCTGCCTCTGCTGCCGTCTGCTATCTGCTGCCTGCCCTCTGCATCTGCTGCTACTGCCATCTACCATCTGCTGCCATCTGCCTCTGCTGCCATCTGCCTCTGCTGCCAATCTGCATCTGCTGCCATCTGCCTCTGCTGCCATCTATCTGCCATCTGCTGCCGTCTGCTATCTGCTGCCGTCTGCTATCTGCTGCCGTCTGCCTCTGCTGCCGTCTGCTATCTGCTGCCGTCTGCATCTGCTGCCATCTGCCTCTGCTGCCATCTGCATCTGCTGCCAACTATCTGCATCTGCTGCCAAGTCTGCCCATCTGCTGCCATCTGCCTCTGCTGCCATCTGCTGCTGCCGTCTGCCCTCTGCTGCCGTCTGCCGCTCTGCTGCCGTCTGCCCATCTGCTGCCGTCTGCATCTGCTGCCATCTGCCCTCTGCTGCCATCTGCCTCTGCTGCCGTCTGCCCGTCTGCTGCCGTCTGCATCTGCTGCCGTCTGCCATCTGCTGCCATCTGCCTCTGCTGCCATCTGCCTCTGCTGCCGTCTGCTCTGCTGCCGTCTGCCTCTGCTGCCGTCTGCATCTGCTGCCAAGTCTGCATCTGCTGCCAAGTCTGCCCATCTGCTGCCGTCTGCATCTGCTGCCGTCTGCCTCTGCTGCCATCTGCCATCTGCTGCCGTCTGCATCTGCTGCCGTCTGCCCTGCTGCCGTCTGCCTCTGCTGCCGTCTGCTATCTGCTGCCGTCTGCATCTCTGCTGCCAAATCTGCCTCTGCTGCCGTCTGCATCTGCTGCCGTCTGCCTCTGCTCTGCTGCCATCTGCTCTCTGCTGCCGTCTGCTGCTGCTGCCGTCTGCCTCTGCCATCTGCCCTCTGCTGCCATCTGCATCTGCTGCCAAATCTGCCTCTGCTGCCGTCTGCCATCTGCTGCCATCTGCCTCTGCTGCCATCTGCCTCTGCTGCCATCTGCCTCTGCTGCCGTCTGCTATCTGCTGCCATCTGCTCTGCTGCCATCTGCCTCTATCTGCTGCCGTCTGCCTCTGCTGCCGTCTGCCTCTGCTGCCAAATCTGCCCTCTGCTGCCAAATCTGCATCTGCTGCCATCTGCCTCTGCTGTAATCTGCCTCTGCTGCCGTCTGCCATCTGCTGCCATCTGCATCTGCTGCCATCTGCCCTCTGCTGCCATCTGCCCATCTGCTGCCAAATCTGCATCTGCTCTACTGCCGTCTGCATCTGCCTTAGCATCTGCTGCATCTGCCTCTGCTGCCGTCTGCCATCTGCATCTGCTGTCTGCATCTGCTGCATCTGCATCTGCTACCATCTGCCTCTGCTCTGCTGCCGTCTGCCTCTCTGCTGCCATCTGCTCTCTGCTAAATCTGCTGCCGTCTGCATCTGCTGCCGTCTGCATCTGCTCTGCTGCCATCTGCCTCTGCTGCCATCTCTGCCTCTGCTGCCGTCTGCCTCTGCTGCCGTCTGCATCTGCTCTGCTACTACATCTGCACTCTGCTGCCGTCTGCCTCTGCTACCATCTGCCTCTGCTCTGCTGCCGTCTGCCTCTGCTACCATCTGCCTCTGCTCTGCTGCCGTCTGCCTCTGCTCGACTGCCATCTGCACCTCGACTACCAGCTACCTCGACTACCAGCTACCTCGACTACCAGCTACCTCGACTACCAGCTACCTCTACTCTACTACCATCTACCTCTGCTCTACCAACAAGAGGTATAGGTAGACCTTACAGTGAAATACTTCCTAACAAGCCCTTAATACAACAGGTGTAGGTAGACCTCATCTACCTCGACTACCAGCTACCTCGACTACCATCTACCTCTGCTCTACCAACAAGAGGTATAGGTAGACCTTACAGTGAAATACTTCCTAACAAGCCCTTAATACAACAGGTGTAGGTAGACCTTACAGTGAAATGATTCCTAACAAGCCCTTAACCAACAATGCAGTTCAAGAAATAGAGTTAATCAAATATTTACAAATGTAACTAAAGTTTTAAAAAAAAAGCTCTATACAAAGAGTACCGGTACCGAGTCAGTGTGCGGGGGGGTCCAGGTTAGTAATGAGGATATATACAGGGGTACCGGGTCAGTGTGCGGGGGGGTCCAGGTTAGTAATGAGGATATATACAGGGGTACCGGGTCAGTTTTGCGGGGGGTCCAGGTTAGTAATGAGGATATATACAGGGTACCGGGTCAGTTTTGCGGGGGGGTCCGGGGTCAGTTTGTGCGGGGGTCCAGGTTAGTAATGAGGATATATACAGGGGTCAGTTTTGCAGGTTAGTAATGAGGATATATACAGGGGTACCGGTACCGAGTCAGTGTGCGGGGGGGTCCAGGTTAGTAATGAGGATATATACAGGGGGTACCGGGTCAGTTTTGCGGGGGGTCCAGGTTAGTAATGAGGATATATACAGGGGGTACCGGTACCGAGTCAGTGTGCGGGGGGTCCAGGTTAGTAATGAGGATATATACAGGGGTACCGGTACCGAGTCAGTGTGCGGGGGTCCAGGTTAGTCGAGGTCATTTGTAAAGTGACTATGCATAGATATTAGACAGCGAGTAGCAGCAGTGTAAAAACAAAAGGGGGGGTTGTAAATACTCCAGGGGGCCAAATCCCTCCATATAAATTACACAACCCTAATCCTCCCCTATGTCTTGTGATGTTTAAAAAAAAAATTGAATTACCTTTTATTTAAACTAGGCAAGTCAGTTAAGAACAAATTCTTATTTTATAATGACGGCCTAGGAACAGTGGGTTAACTGCCTGTTCAGGGGCAGAACGACAGATGTTTACCTTGTCAGCTCGTGGATTCTATCTTTAAATCAAAGTTTATTTCTCACGTGCGCCGAATACAACAGGTGTAGGTAGACCTTACAGTGAAATGCTTACTTACAGGCTCTAACCAATAGTGAAAAAAAGGTATTAGGTGAACAATAGGTAAGTAAAGAAATAAAACAACAGTAAAAAGACAGGCTATATACAGCAGAGAGGCTATATACAGCAGAGAGGCTATATACAGTAGAGAGGATATATACAGACATCTGTTAGTCAGGCTTATTGAGGTAGTATGTACATGTAGACATGGTTAAAGTGACTATGCATATATGATGAACAGAGAGTAGCAGTAGTGTAAAAGAGGGGTTGGCGGGTGGTGAGACACAATGCAGATAGCCCAGTTAGACAATGTGCGGGTGCACTGGTTGGTCGGCCCAATTGAGGTATGTACATGAATGAATGTATAGTTAAAGTGACTATGCATATATCTTGCAACCAATGCTCTAACCACTAGGCAACCTGCTGCCCTGTGTTAGACCCACACCTTGTGGTTCTCAGTTCCACATCCACCCTGTCTCCTCTGGAGCTAAATGTGTGCTGATTACATCTAGAAACAGGTTCCAACCCATTCATAGAACACTCCAACTGGTTCTAAGAATCCAGGGTCCTTAGGGAGTCAAAATACTCTCACATTAGCCCTGGGACGTATTAGCAAGTGTGTGTGTGTGTGTGTGTGTGTGTGTGTGTGTGTGTGTGTGTGTGTGAAGGAATGAGATATAAACAAGACTAGATAGGAAGGCTCACATGGGACAGACCTGGTTTTAAATAGTAATTGTGTGTTTAAAGAAAAAAAAAATGAGCCGACCTTGAGTGCCAGATGGAAAGGGTTTGGATCTTTGGGATTACCGGCATCCCATTGGTTCCCATCGCATCAGACAATATCTATCAAACACATCTCAAAGTTTTTGGAATGAAACCAAATACTATTTGAACCCACCCATGTCTGGTTGGTGAAGGGAAGGAGAGGACCTACAGTACCAGTCAGAGGTTTGGACACAGCTACTCAAGGCTTTTTCTTCATTTTTACTATTTTCTACATTGTAGAAATATTGAAGACATCAAATCTTGTAGTAAACCAAAAAAAGTGTGAAAACAAATCCAAAATATATTTTCTTTTTCTTTTTTAAAACTTTTAAAAATAATTTAAATGTTATTTCGATTCTTCAAAGTAGTCACCCTGACAGATTTATACACGCTTGGCATTCTCTCAACCAGCTTCATGAGGTAGTGTTGTGTCTTTGGCATCATTAAAGTGAAGACTGTTATTTTATCAAATCAATTCTCTGTAATTATTATTACGTGATTAAACTAATCATGTAAATGTAATTATCTAGGAAGTCGGGGCACCAAGGAAAATCTTCAGATTACAAAGTTATAATTTTCCTAATATAACTTTCAGATATTTTAATATCTGATCAATTAGTATTCTAATTAATTAATTATTCTTTACCTCACGTTAGTCTCATTCCAAACATCGTAAATTGTTGGCACGAACCCAGCCTTTACTATGAATCATCCATACACTAATTGTCACAATCATTTATTTACTAAATAACTAAATAATCACAGAAATGCATAGACAAACAAACAGTAGCTATGGTTACAAGGAAATGATAGCGGAGGTTCCCTAGTGGGCTAAACCGATATGACGGCTTGGTAGACAAAGGGAAGTGGGTGTGGTCTGAAAAGGGCGGGAAAGACACAAAGGAGTCACTACATAGTTGATCATTTTAATAATTGAAATGCTAATCCTTGAACACTCACTCATTAGGGAATAATTGCAATCTAAGAAGAGACTTGATTGGGCCAAGAAATACAAGCAATGGACATCAGACCGGTGGAAATCTGTCCTTTGGTCTGATGAGTCCAAATTTGAGATTTTTGGTTCCAGCCACCGTGTGTTTGTGAGACGCAGAGTAGGTGAATGGATTATCTCTGCATGTGTGGTTCACTTCAACCCAATTGAGATGGTTTGGGATAAGTTGGACCGCAGAGTGAAGGAAAAGCAGCCAACAAGTATTCAGCATATGTGGGAACTCCTTCAAGACTGTTGGAAAAGCATTCCAGGTGAAGCTGGTTGAGAGAATGCCAAGAGTGTGCAAAGCTGTCATCAAGGCAAATGGTGCCTACTTTGAAGGATTTAAAATGTAAAATATATTTAGATTAGTTTACCACTTTTTTGGTTACTACATAATTCCATATGGGTTCTTTCATAGTTTTGATGTCTTCTCTACTATTCTACAATGTAGAAAATAATACTTTTTTTTGGTCCAAACTTTGACAGGTACTGTATATAATACAAGGTAGAGAGGAGGGTCTAGGTAGAGAGGAGGGGCTACAGGGGAGGGGCTAGGTAGAGATGAGGGTCTAGGTAGAGAGGAGGGGCTAGGTAGAGAGGAGGGGCTAGGTAGAGATAAGGGGCTATACAGGGGAGGGGATAGGTATAGAGGGTCTAGGTAGAGATAAGGGGCTATACAGGGGAGGGGCTAGGTATAGAGGGTCTAGGTAGAGAGGAGGGGATAGGTATAGAGGAGGAACTACAGAGGAGGGCCTAGGTAGAGAGGAGGGGCTACGCAGGAGGCTGTAGGTAGAGAGGAGGGGCTACAGGGGGAAAACCTCTGAATCCCAAATGGCACCCTATTCACTACATAGTGTACTACTTTTGACCAGAGCCCTATGTAGTAGTGCACTATATAGGAAATAGAATGCCATTTGAGACCATTTGGAACGTAGCCACTGACAATCAAACTGAGGTAGACATGCCATATCACTGTGCTGCAGCTGTTCACATGGTAACCTGTTGCTATGGGAACTCAAGCCAAGCTTGTAGGGATATTATGATGGAAACGGGTATAGGGACACTCCTGAACTGCAAACTTATATTTAGCTTCAGAATTTTATAAAATTTATATAGGGTTAGGGTCAGTTTTCGATTTTAGTTAGTCATTTTTACAAGTCAGGAGGGTCCTAGCTATTATGCTACAGCGATGTGTCTTCCCTCTATTCGGCTTCAAGTCAACTGAATAAAAACAAAATAATCATTTGGAGTTTGCCTCTCTCTCTCTCTCTTTCCCTCTCACTCATCTCTTTCTCTTTGCCCCCCCCAACCCCCTAACCCTAACCCCCTAACCCCCTCCCCCCTGTCTTTGTTCATTCACCTAAATAGAAAGCTTTCAGGGCGAGGCCCATCTTGTGGAACCATTATTTATCTTTTGATCAAAAGGCAAATAACCCAAATAGTGTCGTGAAACTCTCAGGTCGAGAAACTCTCGTGTTGGAAAAATCCCATGTGACCTTCGACCCTATACCATCACACCTTCTGACACATTATCGTACGCTCAATTATCACCAAACTCGATACTACCTAACCCTATACTATCTAACCTAACCCTAACCCTATACTACCTAACCCTATACTACCTAACCCTATACTACCTAACCCTATACTACCTAACCCTATACTATCTAACCCTATACTACCTAACCCTATACTATCTAACCCTATACTACCTAACCCTATACTATCTAACCCTATACTACCTAACCCTATACTACCTAACCCTATACTACCTAACCCTATACTATCTAACCCTATACTACCTAACCCTATACTATCTAACCCTATACTACCTAACCCTATAACCCTATCTAACCCTATACTACCTAACCCTATACTACCTAACCCTATACTACCTAACCCTATACTATCTAACCCTATACTACCTAACCCTACACTATCTAACCCTATACTACCTAACCCTACTATAACCCTATACTACTAACCCTATACTACCTAACCCTACCCTATCTAACCCTATACTACCTAACCCTATACTACCTAACCCTATACTACCTAACCCTATACTACCTAACCCTATACTATCTAACCCTATACTACCTAACCCTATACTATCTAACCCCATACTACCTAACCCTATACTATCTAACCCTATACTATCTAACCCTATACTATCTAACCCTATACTATCTAACCCTATACTACCTAACCCTATACTACCTAACACTATACTACCTAACCCTAACCCTATACTATCTAACCCTATACTACCTAACCCTATACTATCTAACCCTATACTCCCTAACCCTATACTACCTAACCCTATACTATCTAACCCTATACTATCTAACCCTATACTACCTAACCCTATACTATCTAACCCTATACTACCTAACCCTAACCCTATACTACCTAACCCTATACTATCTAACTATCTAATCCTATACTACCTAACCCTATACTACCTAACCCTATACTATCTAACCCTATACTATCTAACCCTATACTACCTAACCCTATACTACCTAACCCTATACTACCTAACCTTATACTATCTAACCCTATACTATCTAACCCTATACTACCTAACCCTATACTACCTAACCCTATACTATCTAACTATCTAATCCTATATTATCTAACCATATACTACCCAACCCTATACTATCTAACCCTATACTACCTAACCCTATACTATCTAACCCTATACTACCTAACCCTATACTACCTAACCCTATACTATCTAACCATATACTACCTAACCCTATACTACCTAACCCTATACTACCTAACCCTATACTACCTAACCCTATACTACCTAACCCTATACTACCTAACCCTATACTACCTAACCCTATACTATCTAACCCTATACTATCTAACCCTATACTACCTAACCCTATACTATCTAACCCTATACTACCTAACCCTATACTACCTAACCCTATACTATCTAACCATATACTACCTAACCCTATACTATCTAACCCTATACTACCTAACCCTATACTACCTAACCCTATACTACCTAACCCTATACTATCTAACCCTATACTATCTAACCCTATACTACCTAACCCTATACTATCTAACCATATACTATCTAACCCTATACTATCTAACCCTATACTACCTAACCCTATACTACCTAACCCTATACTATCTAACCATATACTACCTAACCCTATGTAATGCACTATTTTTGACCAGGGCCCAAATTATGCAAATGACACTCTATCACTAAATACATTGAATTGCTTATTTATTAACTTAGTTTCCAACTTGTTGTTTATGATTTATTAATAATGAACTGTCCATTGAGTATTCCTAACATTATAAACGCCTTCCTAATATGGAGTTGCAGCCCCCTTTGCCCTCAGAACAGCCTCAATTCGTCGGGGCATGGAGTCCACAAGGTGTGGAAAGCGTTCCACAGTGATGCTGGCCCCATGTTGACTCCGATGCTTCCCCACAGTTGTATCAAGTTGTCTGGATGTCCTTTGGGTGGTGGATCATTCTTGATACACACAGGAAACAGTTGAGCGTGAAAAACCCAGTAGCGTTGCAGTTCTTGACACTAACCTGTGCAGCTGGCACCTACTACCATACCCCGTTCAAAGGCACTTAAATATTTTGTCTTGTCCATTCACTCTTTGGAATGGCACACATATACAATCCAGGTCTCTATGGTCTCAAGGCTTAAATATCGTTCTTTAACCCGTCTCCTCCCCTTCATCTACACTGACTGACGTGGATTTAACTAAGGGATCATAACTTTCACCTGGATTCACTTGGTCAGTCTATGTGATGGAAAGAACGGTCTGGCTTAGAGTTAGGATTCTATCTTACACCATAGACTGACTCACCATAGACTGAAGAGCTGAGCTGCACTGAGTTGAGCTGCACTGAGTTGAGCTGCACTGAGTTGAGGTACACTGAGTTGAGGTACACTGAGTTGAGGTACACTGAGTTGAGGTACACTGAGCTGCACTGAGTTGAGCTGCACTGAGTTGAGGTACACTGAGCTGCACAGAGCTGCACTGAGTTGAGCTACACTGAGCTGCACTGAGTTGAGGTACACTGAGCTGCACAGAGCTGCACTGAGTTGAGCTACACTGAGCTGCACTGAGTTGAGGTACACTGAGCTGCACAGAGCTGCACTGAGTTGAGCTGCACTGAGTTGAGCTGCACAGAGCTGCACTGAGTTGAGCTGCACTGAGTTGAGCTGCACTGAGTTGAGCTGCACAGAGCTGCACTGAGTTGAGCTGCACTGAGTTGAGCTGCACTGAGTTGAGCTGCACTGAGTTGAGCTGCACAGAGCTGCACTGAGTTGAGCTGCACAGAGCTGCACTGAGTTGAGCTGCACTGAGTTGAGCTGCACTGAGCTGTAGAGTTGAGCTGCACTGAGTTGAGCTACAGTGAGTTGAGCTGCACTGAGTTGAGCTACACTGAGTTGAGCTGCACTGAGTTGAGCTGCACTGAGTTGAGCTGCACTGAGTTGAGCTGCACTGAGTTGAGCTGCACTGCTGCACTGAGTTGAGCTGCACTGAGTTGAGCTGCACTGAGTTGAGCTGCACTGAGTTGAGCTGCACTGAGTTGAGCTGCACTGAGTTGAGCTGCACTGAATTGAGCTTCACTGAGCTGCACTGAGTTGAGCTGCACTGAGTTGAGCTGCACTGAGTTGAGCTGCACTGAGTTGCACTGAGTTGAGCTGCACTGAGTTGAGCTGCACTGAGTTGCACTGAGTTGCACTGAGTTGAGCTGCACTGAGCTGCAATGAGTTGCACTGAGTTGCACTGAGCTGCACTTTTCAACAAATATAATTTGTTGATTGATGGTATCTGCTGGCAAGTCCCGTTACATAACAGAACATTAATATTAATTTGCACAGTAGCCAATAGTCGCTTCTCATAAGGTGCTCTCCATAGAATTACAATCCAGTAGCCCATACATTACAGTAGCCCATACATTACAGTAGCCTATAGCCCATTAGCCACACAATGTAAATGATTGTTGTGGGTTGAATCAACCAATTTAACCCATGTTTAAAGTGTCATCCTAGCCTACACAATGTATGCAACAGTTTCAACCTCCAGAGATTGGAATGATTCATGGTGTATGTGGGAGTTGTTTCTAGATAACGCGTATATTTATGGTATAATTTGTTGTATAAATTATAATTTTTTTCTTTTGCTGCTGCTGCAGGCTATTTACATTCTAGTCAAACCGTTATTTCAGCTTCTCGGCATTTACGATAGGTTTGAGCAAAGATAGTCTATTATAGTGACAAGATGGACAAGTGACCGCTTTAACAATGGAAACACTGTAGACTTCCTCAAAGATGAAAGGCAGGCAATGAGGAGGCGGAGATTAGGTGTGACCATTCTAGCCAATGAGAGGGCAGATACACGCGTGAACAACAGGCCATAGAGCTAGATAGAGGACTCATTTTTGTATCTGTGCCGTTGTAGTTTCTGTGACAGCACGGGCAGCACCATTGAGGCTATCAAAGTAGTCAATTTTGTTCAACTTCATTGGTCGATTGCTCCCAACTCATAGGAATTCCCACCCAGTTGACTACTTTAAAATGGTGGAAGCCCCAATGTCAACGTCCATGCTAAAACAGGTTATAGCCATGATGAGTCCTATCTATCTCCATCGCAGGCACAACGGCACGTTGCACGTTGCCTGAGTGTCACTGAACATTCATAACTGACACGTGCTGTTTCCATCAGGCCTGTCATTGTATTTTCTATCCAACATGAACTTCACTTGCATAAAAAGGTCAGATGGAAAGCTGTGTTGAGTAAAACTTGACCTCTTTCCCTCTGGTTTGATCCAGGCTATTCGGAATCTTTGGGATGTCCCTACCCCTCATTGAAGTTTACATTTAAAATAGTTTAGGTTATAGTTAACGTTGAGGGAGGGTATGGACGTCCCAAGGAGCCCAGATTGCACTGCAATTTGATAGGTAGAGTTATTTGTATAGCGACGCCTTGTCGCCACCTCGTGTTGTAAAAACACCATTTACACTTCGCTCGGGTAAAAAAAACAACAACATACATTTGTTATTAGAAGAGAGTAAAATAATCGATTGTAGCTATGTAGATAGCTAAATGACAATCGAAGTATTATGAATCCACAGTGTGTGCATTTAGTTCTCGACAGAGATGAAAAGTAGGTAACATTTTATACAGGCACTTTTAGAGCACCCTTTGCGGTCTTCCGTCAACGTGTTTAAAGACCCCATCATGTCCATGCTTGCAGAACGTAAGTGCTACTTCGAATGTTTTAGCCAAAATGTTGTGTTTCATACATTAGAGAAACAAAAAAAATACTTGGGTGTGTCATGTTGTCTGAAGAAGTCAACATCGATTTAGTGCAAGTTATGTCTTTTAAAAAGTGTCTCAGTACATATGTGCGGTTCGAAAGTCTGTCGAGCTAGCATAATGTTAGCATAATGCTAACCACAATCACATTTAATTACCGGCAACTAGCAAGTTACTAGTAAACCTCAACAACTCGACAACCTAAGTTAATAAATAACTTTTTTTTTTTTTTAGGGCCAAATGTGTTGGTATATTTACGGTGTCTTGTCTCATTTCTGATCATTACCAATGTGATTAGTTATATAATGTTGCGACCTTTTGACAGCCAGCTAACTAGTTCTGGTTGCTTTTTCCCCCGATGTTGTTTAGTGACTGGTTTTAATATACTATCGTTACTCACCGAAGTAAATATATCTTACTTGATTGAGTGCTGACTAACTTGTCTTTGTTGGCAATTTCTCAAGTTCAAGTGGTCAAATCCGACGCAAAAGCATGGATCAGATCTACAAGTGAGACCGATTTCGTTTTCTATACGCTACCTACCGCCGTTAGGTCCTTAATAACCAAGGCACTTGACAGCCTAAAATGTCCGTGCAAATGAACCAATAAAGTACGTATTGTATTATTTTTTAAATTCTAATATGGTTTGTTGTTTTTAGCCCGGAGAAAACAGAAGTGGTCTGTTGACCCGCGGAACAGCGCGTGGAGTAAAGACGAGTCCAAGTTCGGCCAGAAGATGCTGGAGCGAATGGGCTGGTCCAAGGGAAAGGTACTGTGGGATTTGTCTTAGCAAACCACTGATAAACTAACAGTATACTAGTGACGGTATGCCACTGTAGCTCTATCTCAAGACAATTCGTCTTCCTGGGCTTCCCTCCTTGCATCCTCTCTCCTCGCTTCCTTTTCAACTGTATTGGAGGAGATTGTCCAAGGTCCCACCCTCTCCAATGCGTTTGGAAAAGGAGGCGAGGAATCGAGGCGATACAAATTAAAGAGCCTGTATCTAACTGTTTGGGTGTCATTCGGGGATGACATGTTCATCTGTCTCTACCAGGGCCTGGGGAGAACTGAGCAGGGCTCCACAGAACACATCAAAGTCAAAGTGAAGAACAACCAGCTGGGGCTGGGAACCACTGCCAGCCACGAGGTGAGTGGACAACTGGCTTGTGTTCATTAAGGCACACTGTCAACAACTGTTTCCTTATGGGTGAAGTTCAGGGTTTTATTCATTAGTGCACATTGTAGCAAAACGTTTTTCAACAGAAAATGATCATTATCAAGTTCAGGTAGTCCTTTATAGTTCAAGTCAGTTTTTTTTTTTTTTTGGTTTCTAGTTGATACGACAATGAATACTCAAGACTGCAGTGATGTACAGTGTTTTATCAAGGAATGTGTCCTCCCAATTTATGTCCTAGTTTTGATCTAATTTGTTCTGTTTCCAGGACAACTGGATCGCCCATCAGGATGACTTTAACCAGCTCCTGGCAGACCTCAACAACTGCCATGGTCAAAACACTGCCAATGGTAAATACTCAGACAAACAGAAGGACAGAAGAATATACAACGTGCATTACTCTGTTCATAAACTCACTCGTCATATATGTGTGACCCACTAGGTGGTGCTGTTGTACCATTCAGGGGAAAGGTAGTGGCCCACATTTAGCAGATGTGATTGCGATTGTAGCAAAATGCTTGTGTTCCTAGCGCCAACGGTGCAGTAATATCTAACGATTCACAACAATTAAGAAATTTATAAATATTAGGACTAGCAATGTCAGTCCAGAGAGTGTGTGTACGTACGTGTTGGAATGTATAGACTAGAGGTCGACCGATTGTGATTTTTTTTTTTTACCGATTATTGGTGGCCCAAAAAAGCCGATCCCGTTTTAAATTTAAAAAAAAATGTTTTTTATATATATATATTAGATTTTAGATTTTTTATGTATTTGTAATAATGACAATTACAACAATACTGAATTAACACTTATTTTAACTTAATATAATACATCAATAAAATCAATTTAGCCTCAAATAAATAATGAAACATGTTCAATTTGGTTTAAATAATGCAAAAACAAAGTGTTGGAGAAGAAAGTAAAAGTGCAATATGTGCTATGTAAGAAAGCTAACGTTTCAGTTCCTTGCTCAGAACATGAGAACATATGAAAGCTGGTGGTTCCTTTTAACGTGAGTCTTCAATATTCCCAGGTAAGAGGTTTTAGGTTGTAGTTATTATAGCACTATTTCTTTCTCTACCATTTGTATTTCAATAACCTTTGACTACTGGATGTTCTTATAGGCACTTTAGTATTGCCAGTGTAACAGTATAGCTTCCGTCCCTCTCCTCGCTCCTCCCTGGGCTCGAACCAGGAACCATGCAGCCACCCTCGCAATTACCCATGGGGGGGAACAACTACTCCAAGTCTCAGAACGAGTGATGTTTAAAACGCTATTAGCGCGCACCCCGCTAACTAGCCAGCAATTCCACATCGGTTACACCAGCCTAATCTCGGGAGTTGATAGGCTTGAAGTCATAAACAGAGCAATGCTTGACGTACAACAAAGAACTGCTGGCAAAACGCAGGAAAGTGCTGTTTGAATGAATGTTTATGAGCCTGCTGCTGCCTACCACTGCTCAGTCAGACTGCTCTATCAAATCATAGGCTTAGTTATAACATAATAACACACAGAAATACGAGCCTTAGGTCATTAATATGGTCGAATCCGGAAACGATCATCTCAAAGACAAGACGTTTATTCTTTCAATGAAATACGGAACCGTTCTGTATTTTATCTAACGGGTGGCATCCATAAGTCTAAATATTGCTGTTACATTGCACAACCTTCAATGTTATGTCATAATTACGTAAAACTCTGGCAAATTAGGCGGCCCAAACTGTTGCATATACACTGACTCTGCATGCAATGAACGCAAGAGAAGTGACACAATTTCACCTGGTTAATATTGCCTGCTAACCTGGATTTCTTTTAGCTAAATATGCAGGTTTAAAAATATATGGAGCAACGATACGCACCGCATCGATTATATGCAACGCAGGACACGCTAGATAAACTAGTAATATCATCAACCATGTATAGTTAACTAGTGATTATGATTGTTTTTTATAAGAGAAGTTTAATGCTAGCTAGCAACTTACCTTGGCTTACTGCATTCTCGTAACAGGCAGGCTCCTCATGGAGTGCAATGAGAGGCAGGTGGTTAGAGCGTTGGACTAGTTAACTGTAAGGTTGCAAGATTGAATCCCCCGAGCAGACAAGGTGAAAATCTGTCGTTCTGCCCCTGAACAAGACAGTTAACCCACTGTTCCTAGGCCGTCATTGAAAATAAGAATTTTTCTTAACTGACTTGCCAAGTTAAATAAAGATTAAATAAAGGTGTAAAAAAAAAAAAAAAAAAAAAATTGGCCAAATAGGTTTCCAAAAATACAGATTTCCGATTGTTATGAAAACTTGAAATCGTCCCTAATTAATCGCTCACCCTCTAGTATATACATTACGGACAGTATGTAGATAGAAAATGTAGTATATCTGTAGGATAGAGTAGTGTACATACAGCAATAGGCCTTGACTAGATATGTACAGTATATACATATGAGTGGTCTAAGGCACTGCATCTCAGTGCTAGAGGCGTCACTACAGGCCCTGGTTCAAATCCAGGCTGTATCACATAGGGTTTGGCCAGGGTAGGCTGTCATTGTAAATAAGAATTTAACTGACTTGCCTAGTTTAAAATAAACAAATAGGGAGTAGTTACAGGGGAGAGGGGGATTTAACGTCTAATCCGAAACATGGCACCCTACACAGGGCAATGTCCCCAATCACTACCCTGGGGCATTGGGATATTTTATTTTAGACCAGTGGAAATAGTGTCTCCTACTGGCTGTCCAACACCACTTTCAGTAGCATCTGGTCTCCCATCCAGGGACCGACCAGGACCAACCCTGCTTAGCGTCAGAGGCAAGCCAACCGTGGGATATACTGCTGGAAAAGTGACCAGGTGTTCCATGATTATGTACATAGGGGGTTCTACTGTGCTATTGTAACATTTACAGGAACATTTACAGGAAAGATGTAGCCCACATGTAGCCCCAAATATCATTCACTGGGTAGTAGCCCACTAGGGGATGCTATTGCACCATTCACAGAAAGGTAGTTGAGGTTAAATGTCACTGTAAGACAATTGGTTTTCAATCTACTTTTAACTGGTCAATTGGGGGGGGTGCAGAGATGGATGAGAAGAGTGAGATTGTAGATTCCTTGGCACATGTTGACACCATTCATTACATAAAATAGTTAATATAAGCCATATTTAGCAGACGTGTGTATCTAAAGCCACGTACAGAAGCTAGTGTAGTTATGTTTCGTTAGACAAGCTAGAATGGTCGGCCAAAATATAGATTTCCGCCTAAATAGACATACCCAAACAAATGTATTTTTCATGAGATGGCCATAAAGAACTGGTAATGTTGCGTCGTTTTATAAAGGTCTGGAACTTTCTGTTAAGAAGAGGTGTAAATTGCTGAGGTGTCGTCACTTGTGAGAACACAAGCTCAAATATACAGTACAAATATTATGAAAATTTTAAAAAATTATAAGATTGTTTTTTCTCCCCTACTCAACAAAAGTGGCAATAGGGCTTGAAATGACAAATGCTCAAAAAAACAAAAACAACAACAAAAAAAATATATATATATATATATATATACACACACACACACACACACACACACACACACACACACACACACACACTTAGTGACAGTACAGTTGGCACTTTTTCATATACTGACAACATAGAAGAAAATTCTATATGTCCGCTGAGAGGCACAGAAACACCATTTAAATGTCTGCAAACTCATTACAGCTTGAATCACAAAGTGCTTTTGTACGTATGTGACCAAGAGAAAGTGCTTTTGTACGTATGTGACCAAGAGAAAGTGCTTTTGTACGTATGTGACCAAGAAAAAGTGCTTTTGTACGTATGTGACCAAGAGAAAGTGGCTTTGTTTCAATCCCATAAAATTACTTAGTATTTTTTTTTCCTGTGTTGATAGCTCCTAAATCTGACTGAGAACATCACGTTAAGATGAAACTACTACTACCACTCTCCTGTTTTCGTTTACTGTTGGCAAGCGCCACTGTGAGTTTCAGAGCAGACAGATGGGTCTTTCTGGCATTACAAGGACCGGGACTCTGTGATGTTCACAGAGCACTTTGTACACCAAAATGTCAGTCAGAACCGCTCAAAGTCAGGTAGCAGCGTAGCCTAGTGGTTAGAGCGTTGGACTTGTAACCGAAAGGTTGTCAGGTCGAATCCCCGAGCTGACAAGGTACAAATCTGTCGTTCTGCCTCCTGAACAGGCCGTCATTGTAAATAAGAATTTGTTCTTAACTGACTTGCCTGGTTAAATAAAGGTCAAATGAAAGAAAAATACATGTAGGAGACCTAACATCTAAGAGGTTAAAGGTTTTGATCGTTGCCATTTTGTTTGTAGAAGCCCCATCAGAGGAGAAACAGCAGGAGAAGTCCTTCAGCCTGGAGGAGAAGTCAAAGACGTCCAGGAAGAGGGTCCACTACATGAAGTTCACCAAAGGTTTTTATTCAATGTTTTATTTAACCAGAGAAGTCACTTTGAGATGGACATGGTTGCATCTGAAAAGGCATCCTAGTGATAACACTGATGGAGTGGCGTTTTCAACTCCGTTGTTTTCCTTCCCCACAGGGCCCTGGTCTAAAGTAGTGTACTATCTAGGGAATAGGGCTCTGGTCTAAAGTATAGCACTATATAGGGAATAGGGCCCTGGTCTAAAGTAGTGTACTATATAGGGAATAGGGCTCTGGTCTAAAATAGTGCACTATATAGGGAATAGGGCCCTTGTCTAAAATAGTGTACTGTACTATATAGGGAATATGGTGACATAGGGCCCTGGTCTAAAGTAGTGTACTATATAGGGAATATGGTGACATAGGGCTCTGGTCTAAAGTAGTGTACTATATAGGGAATAGGGTGCAATGTCAGACCCTGTCACGTGACAGTGAAATTGCCTGTGGTCCAGGAGGCTGAAGGTTACACGGGGGGGGTTACGATCCGACAGTACGAATCGCCACCTAATCATTTTTGCTCAAATGACGTTCTTCTTGCCATCTGAAAATAAAAAATGTTGTTGTTGTTTTGGTGACCACTGTGTCCTCTCCTTCAGTGTTGAACTAAGCATGTCGTCTAATTACGTTGCCAGGAAATAATCTAGGCCTACCTCTCATTAGTCGGTGCATGACGTCACGCACGTGTGCAGTTTGCCGAGACCTCCTGACTGATAGTCTCGTTGGAGTTGTTCGGCATTCAGAATGACTTGTAGATCAATGACCGGCAACATAATTAGACGACTTGCTTAGTCCAAAGGAAGGAGAGGAGACAGTGGTCCCAAAAGATGAGAGGTATTTTCAGGTAGAAAGAAAGTCATTTGAGAATGCGTTTGTGACCATGTTACGTCTTAGATCGGTTTAGTGTCTGGCAGACCGATACACTCATCTCTTAAACATTTGAACAGGAAACCGAAGCGTACCGTTATACAGCCCGACATATTATTCTGACATTAACGCAATTTCCAAACGTGTCCAGGCCCCAGTTATTTATCTGGACTTGATCTTTCGTGTTGTACTAAAATACATAGAAATATAGTGAATAGAACAGACAAATCATTGACTTGAATGGGGGGGGGGATTCTATTCATTCCATTTCTTCGCATTTAATCCGATCCGATATCTATTCGTATTTCGGCTAACTTAAACTGATCAGATGTCCAAAAGATGCAGGTTCTCAGAAGAATGACAACTCGCATTTCTTAACAATCCCGACCTTACAAAAACTATTTTTTATTTATTTATCAGACTAAAACATTGATAACATCAGAACACTGTTTTGAGCCCCTGCCAAGGAGGTTGAGAGCGGGGGGGGGGGGGTGGGGGGCGCTGAGTGGGACATTTTATTGAAGTAGTGAAAGAGCAAAGGGACGTTTGCGTCGGGATAAGAAGACCAAACAGCTAAGATAAATAAACATCTGCTGGACCTGCCGCTACCACGCCTCTGGGTTCCCAGACGGTTTTCCAGGCTCAAAGCCTTCAGGAGCAACTAGCTTCCCCCCCTAGCCTCTTCATGCGTCTCTCGTGCCTCCCCCAACCATCTCAAGCCCCAGTCCAGTCATGTTCCTAAAGTAAAGCTACCTCCCCTCCTCCCCCCCTAGACAGCTGTCTCAGGCCCCAGTCCAGTCATGTTCCTACAGCTACCTCCCCTCCAGTTGGTCGTCTCAGGCCCCAGTCCAGTCATGTTCCTACAGCTACCCCCTCCAGTTGGCCGTCTCAGGCCCCAGTCCAGTCATGTTCCTCAGCCACCCCCTAGACAGCTGTCTCAGGCCCCAGTCCAGTCATGTTCCTACAGCTACCTCCCCTCCAGTTGGTCGTCTCAGGCCCCAGTCCAGTCATGTTCCTACAGCTACCTCCCCAGTCCAGTCATGTTCCTACAGCCACCCCCCCCTCCAGTCATGTTCCTACAGCTACCTCCCCTCCAGTTGGTCGTCTCAGGCCCCAGTCCAGTCATGTTCCTACAGCCACCTCCCCCCAGTCCAGTTGGTCAGCTGTCTCAGGCCCCAGTCCAGTCATGTTCCTACAGCCACCCCCATAGACAGCTGTCTAGACAGCTGTCTCAGGCCCCAGTCCAGTCATGTTCCTACAGCTACAGCTACCCCCCAGGCCCCAGTCCAGTTGGTCGTCTCAGGCCCCAGTCCAGTCATGTTCCTTGGTCGTCTCAGGCCCCAGTCCAGTCATGTTCCTACAGCCTGTCTCAGGCCCCAGTCCAGTCATGTTCCTACAGCTACCCCCTCCAGTTGGTCGTCTCAGGCCCCAGTCCAGTCATGTTCCTACAGCTGTCTCAGGCCCCAGTCCAGTCATGTTCCTACAGCTACCTCCCCTCCAGTTGGTCGTCTCAGGCCCCAGTCCAGTCATGTTCCTACAGCCACCCCCCTAGACAGCTGTCTCAGGCCCCAGTCCAGTCATGTTCCTACAGCTACCTCCCCTCCAGTTGGTCGTCTCAGGCCCCAGTCCAGTCATGTTCCTACAGCTGTATCCTCTTCCTCCAGCAGGCTCCTGATAACACTGGTTATTTATTGCTTTAAACCTTTTCCCCTCCTGTCCTTGCTTTCAAAGCCTCCATCAGGCCTGCTCTCAAGACACACACACTAAACACTCCTGTGAGCGTGTCTGCGCGTGCGAGCGTGTCTGCGGACCAGCTAAGCTACTTTGCAACGACCCTGGTCCCAGATTTGTGACAGCGTTATCTAAACCTGTATATTTTCGACCTAAACCCACACCAGGAAGTAAAAGCAGGAAGTGTACCCTTCCATCTGTGCTGTGATTTGTTCAGGCAGCTCAACTGACACTTACAAAAAAAACATACAATCCGTTGCATGAGCCGCATCATTTGAATGAACATTCCAAAATGACCCTGGAAATGATTGCATCACAATACCAGGCAGCCATTGGAAATGTGCCCATGAGTTTCACCAGTCAAATTGCCACGGTTAGCGCTAGGTCGCTAATATACAGGTTAAGACAACGTTGTCACAAATCTGGGACCAGCGCTGTTGATAACTACCAGCTAACTAGCTTGTTCCTATTAAGAGCAAGAGGGGTGGGTAGCTGTGCATAATAATTTTTAAGCAGAATGTTTGTATGATTTGGCATATTAAAGACTTAAAAGACTATCGAAGCCATCCATCCAACCTATTTATTCAGATCTGGCAGTTCAAAGACAATCCATTGGGCCTAGTTATTGTTCATTAGCAACCTACTTTTTAGTTTGTGTGCCTATTTTTATTTGACATTTTACGCATGACCTAAAACTAGAACTGCCTTTTGGGTGTCAAGGGAATGTAAAAAATTTTTTTTTTTTAATTTGAAGCCGCAATAAAGCTGCAGTCTTTTAAAGCTGCCACCCGACCAAATTCACATAGAAATGTGAGTTTTTAGATCCGTCACTCCATTGAGCCTAAGAAGCGGTAGATCTGTTCTATATGCTCTATTTCTATGCTTCCCATTAAGTTTCGTTTTTTTTTTTTTTGTGTGCTTCTTTTTAACTTTTGGTTTTTGTACACCGGCTTCAAACAGCTGAAAATATAATATTTTTAGTTAGTGAAAAGATATTTGACAGAGGTTTAGATGGTACGGCGATTCTGTACACTTTGATGAGGCAAACTAATAACAACTTTTACAACCAGGAAATAGCTGAGAGATTTCTGCGTATTGCACCTTTAAAAAATATATATATATTTTAATGACATTCTACTTGTCCAAAATGATGTGAGACAAACTTTTCGTTCCTTGTATTAATGACAGTGTTTCAATATAAGAAGTGTTTACCTGTGAAATTAGACATTGATCTTGACCCCTGAAACAATCAGGAGATTCAGATTTAGGGAGGGGGGGAGGGGTGACGGTCAAGTGAACAGCTGTTGTATTTATTATGGATCCACATTAAGCAGCTACTCTTCCTGGAGTCCAGCAAAGTTAAGGCAGTTTAGGCACAAGGTTTTTCTAGAGGGTTTTGACGTCTCGTACATTACGAAAAGGATAGTCCAAAACTATACAGGCTCATTCCACTGTTATGGTCTTGTGAGTCTCTGATGCATCTTTTTTTTGGAATGGAAATGGGAACCAATGGGAGAGATGGACAAATACTATAATATTTTCATAAACCACACGGACTACATTCTCATTCTTAATTATCACGACATGAGGAGAGTATCGAAAATAGTTTTAAAAGATGCCCTTTGACTTAAAGCTGATCCTCGGGTTGATCTTTAATAGAATAGCCTACACAGTCAAATTAAAATGTGGTATTCTGTTCTTTTGTAATGGCCTACATTTTCCGTATTATAATGAGACTAAATGAAACGACATAGGACAAATGGATTTTGTAATGTTGTCCTATATTATATTTACTTAGACTGTTAAAATGTAGAGCAGGAAATGGCAGACATTTTATATAAACGTTGGATTTGCGTGGTCCAAATTTTCATAATAATTTTTGTTTTATAGATGTTTTCTGTTGGTAAGCCTACCCATGTCTTTCCTCCAATGGGAAAGCCTGCTCTCTCCTCCAATGGGAAAGCCTGCTCTCTCCTCCAATGGGAAAGCCTGCTCTCTCCTCCAATGGGAAAGCCTGCTCTCTCCTCCAATGGGAAAGCCTGCTCTCTCCTCCAATGGGAAAGCCTGCTCTCTCCTCCAATGGGAAAGCATGCTCACTGATGTCAATACCAAAGCTGATAATTGTGCCTTGATTTGAATCTGGAATTCTGTGAATAATGATGACTGAGAGCCCAGTGTGGCCCAGTAGAGCCCTTTAGTCAGAGGCTGTTGGTACCTTTCTGTCTCTATATAAATCACAACGGTTCCATTTTCTAATAATTTGACAGTCGGTTTTAACTGAAACGTCGAGCCTTTTACCAGATGTTTTTCCCACCACATTAAATGTTTCATTTTCAGAACTTATTATTATTATTTTTTACCTTTTATTTAACTAGGGCAAGTCAGTTAAGAACAAATTCTTCTTTTCAATGACTGCCTAGGAACAGTGGGTTAACTGCCTGTTCAGGGGCAGAACGACAGATTTGTACCTTGTCAGCTTGGGGGTTTGAACTTGTAACCTTCCGGTTACTTGTCCAATGCTCTAACCACCCTGCCGCCCGATCAAATTATATATATATATATAATATTCTGAATTGGTCATATAAAGAACAGCTATACATGATTTAATGAAAAGCAGCAAACATGTTGTTTCCCGTTCTTTAGTAAAAGACTCAGACAACAGGCTAAACAGCTGGCTTCACAGTTCCCCTGCCAAATAGGCCTACAAGAGAAGTCAACGTGTCTCCACGAAGTTGATAAGGGGGTCTGTGCACCGCTTAGTACCTTCCCTTTTGCTCAACAAAAAAGACACGTGTGAGTGTGAGACCTAGACTAAAATCACACCCTATTTCCCTATGTAGTACACTGCGTTTGGGCCCATTAGCCCTGCCCTGGTCAAAGAATGGTCACTGTATAGGGCAAAGGGTGCTATTTGGGACGTAGCCCCTTAGTTGAGATAAAGAAAAAGATTTATCGTTTTCTATTTTTCCTTTCTTAAATGTTTCAACATCATGGCAGGATCTATTGTTAGGCAGGTACTGCAGGTTGCCAAGGTAGTGTTATGGAATACCTAGTGGGTGCCAAGGTCACTGTCGATATGGAAACAGCTGAATGCCAATCAGAGTGACTCCTGCCAAAAAAAAAAAGATTAGCCAATCACCATGGCTTTAAACCACTCAGCCAATCACCATGGGTTTACCCCTAGACAGATGGACTAATCTGACAACTAACAAATTCATGGCCAGATGAAGAGAAGCCTTTTATTTAACAAGTCAGTTAAGATCAAATTCTTATTTATAACGATGGCCTATAAACTGCCTGTTCAGGGGGCAGAACGACAGATTTTTACCTTGTCAGCTCGGGGATTCGATCCAGCAACCTTGCGGTTTACTAGCTCTATGCTCTCAGCCAGGCCAGGTCAGGTGAAGCCATCTTAGTCCCGCTAACACCTTACATGGTGAATAGGGTGTTATTTTAGGATGGAGCCCAGGTGTTGTCACATTTTAACACGAAGACAGTGTGCGGCTGGAGAGAGTTGTGTTCTTAATAAGGATTCCTTTAATTGAATTAATAATCCACAGAATCCAGAAGGGAATTTTCAGAGAGCTTACCATACTTGGCGATTTTTTTATTTTAATTTTACTAGGCAAGTCAGTTAGGAACAAATTCTTATTTTCAATGATGGCCTAGGAACAGTGGGTTAACTGCCTGTTCAGGGGCAGAACGACAGATTTGTCAGCTCGGGGGTTTGAACTCTCAACCTTCCGGTTACCAGTCCAACACTCTAACCACTAGGCTACCCTGCCGCCCCGATACGATATGTATTGCGATTCGATGTTCCAAACTTATAGCTTACCATTTGTCTTCTGCAGAGGGACGAGAGCCATGAGAAAATGAGTCGACAATCATGGAAATAAAAGTGCTCGAAAACTAATTGGTTTCCTATTTTTTAAATTTTTATAATTAAATTTAAAATCCTCTGGCCTCCATTGATTTTAGTTTTCCTAATTCTAATTCCTACAAGGGTTAAACTCCAATAACCTTTAAACGGATTGCGATCGAGACATGAGGTTTGGACCATTTTGGTTTTCATAGAGGATTATTTATAAACATTATTATTGGACACACTACTTCGCTACGCATCCGTGGGGTTTAAGGAGGATACGTGGGTATAGTGTATAGCCTCCACTACAACACTGTGTGTCTGTCAACTAGGCAGCCAGGCCAGGTCAGGTGAAGCCAGGTCAGGTGAAGCCAGGTCAGGTGAAGCCAGGCCAGGTGAAGCCAGGTCAGGTGAAGCCAGGCCAGGTGAAGCCAGGCCAGGTGAAGCCAGGCCAGGTGAAGCCAGGCCAGGTGGAGCCAGGCCAGGTGAAGCCAGGTCAGGTGAAGCCAGGTCAGGTGAAGCCAGGCCAGGTGAATCCAGGCCAGGCCAGGTGAAGCCAAGCCAGGCCAGGCCAGGTGAAGCCAAGCCAGGCCGGGCCAGGTGAAGCCAAGCCAGGCCGGGCCAGGTGAAGCCAAGCCAGGCCGGGCCAGGTGAAGCCAAGCCAGGCCGGGCCAGGTGTTGCCAGGCCGGGCCAGGTGAAGCCAAGCCAGGTCAGGTGAAGCCAGGCCAGGTCAGGTGAAGCCAGGCCAGGTCAGGTGAAGCCAGGCCAGGTCAGGTGAAGCCAGGCCAGGTCAGGTGAAGCCAGGCCAGGTCAGGTGAGGTCAGTACTGCAGTTACACTCTTATATCAGTCACCTCCACAGCCTGACAGCTGATAAATGGTTGGACAAATGATAAAAGTGGGTTACTGGTTTATGCTGTGGGGTCGGACACACTAGGCCTGGAGCTGGAGTGTGTCCTAAATGGCCTGTGCAGCAGAGAGCCTGGGTCTGGGCAGAGGAGAGGAGTGGCCGCTGCCTTTCTCAGCTAACGAAGGCCATCAATCCCGAACAGGGACAAGACATCAATAACATCAGACCAGAGAGACAGCTTTTTGAAGCCAGGGAGTGTAGTCATAAAGAATCTCTCCGTAGCCTGTGGGCTCAGATACACTGTGCCTGGATGTGAGTAGAGGCTGGGTTGATATAGCAGAGACGCGCCGGTACCTTTCCCCACAAATGAAACGAAGGCCATCGATCCTGAACACTGGGTTGAACCATGAGGGAGAGCAGTCCAGCTAGGACAATCCAGCCCAGCTCAGCCAGGACAGGGCATCAACAACAGACCAGCAAGATAAGTTTTGCTACTGTAGGCAGCGTTAGCTAGCGCTAGTTCAGATGTAACTGCTGGTATTTTTCATCCTATAGATTGTTCTCCATCTTTTTAAAAAGTGAGCCAACATGTTTTCAGGTCTTTTTTCTCTCCGTGAATGTGAACAAAATGTTTTGAACATCAAATTTGAAATCACAGTAACGAATCACACTACATATAGAATCACACTACATATAGAATCACACTACATATAGAATCACACTACATATAGAATCACACTACATATAGAATCACACTGCATATAGAATCACACTGCATATAGAATCACACTACATATAGAATCACACTACATATAGAATCACACTGCATATAGAATCACACTACATATAGAATCACACACTACATATAGAATCACACTACATATAGAATCACACTACATATAGAATCAGAATCACACTACATATAGAATCACACTACATATAGAATCACACTACATATAGAATCACACTACATATAGAATCACACTAGAATCACACTACATATAGAATCACACTACATATAGAATCACACTACATATAGAATCACACTACAATCACACTACATATAGAATCACACTACATATAGAATCACACTACATATAGAATCACACACACTACATATAGAATCACACTACATATAGAATCACACTACATATAGAATCACACTACATATAGAATCACACTGCATATAGAATCACACTGCATATAGAATCACACTACATATAGAATCACACTGCATACACTAGAATCACACTGCATATAGAATCACACTGCATATAGAATCACACTACATATAGAATCACACTACATATAGAATCACACTGCATATAGAATCAGAATCACACTGAATCATATAGAATCACACTACATATAGAATCACACTACATATAGAATCACACTACATATAGAATCATGAGAATCACACTACATATAGAATCACACTACATATAGAATCACACTACATATAGAATCACACTACATATAGAATCACACTACATATAGAATCACACTACATATAGAATCACACTACATATAGAATCACACTACATATAGAATCACACTACATATAGAATCACACTGCATATAGAATCACACTGCATATAGAATCACACTACATATAGAATCACACTACATATAGAATCACACTACATATAGAATCACGAGAATCACACTACATATAGAATCACACTGCATATAGAATCACACTACATATAGAATCATGAGAATCACACTACATATAGAATCACACTACATATAGAATCACACTACATATAGAATCACACTACATATAGAATCACACTGCATATAGAATCACACTGCATATAGAATCACACTACATATAGAATCATGAGAATCACACTACATATAGAATCACACTACATATAGAATCACACTACATATAGAATCATGAGAATCACACTACACTACTAGAATCATGAGAATCACACTACATATAGAATCACACTACATATAGAATCATGATATAGAATCACACTACATATAGAATCACACTACATATAGAATCACACTGCATATAGAATCACACTGCATATAGAATCACACTGCATATAGAATCACACTGCATATAGAATCACACTGCATATAGAATCACACTGCATATAGAATCACACTGCATATAGAATCACACTACATATAGAATCACACTGCACACTATATAGAATCACACTACATATAGAATCACACTACATATAGAATCACACTGCATATAGAATCACACTGCATATAGAATCACACTACATATCACACTGCATATAGAATCACACTACATATAGAATCACAGAATCACACTACATATAGAATCACACTGCATATCAGAATCACACTGCATATAGAATCACACTACATATAGAATCACACTACATATAGAATCACACTACATATAGAATCACACTACATATAGAATCACACTACATATAGAATCACAAGAATCACACTACATATAGAATCACACTACATATAGAATCACACTGCATATAGAATCACGAGAATCACACTACATATAGAATCACACTGCATATAGAATCACACTACATATAGAATCACACTACATATAGAATCACATATAGAATCACACTACATATAGAATCACGAGAATCACACTACATATAGAATCACACTGCATATAGAATCACACACACTACATATAGAATCACACTACATATAGAATCACACTACATATAGAATCACACACTACATATAGAATCACACTACATATAGAATCACACTACATATAGAATCACACTACATATAGAATCACACTACATATAGAATCACAGAATCACACTACATATAGAATAGAATCACACTACATATAGAATCACACTGAGAATCACACTACATATAGAATCACACTACATATAGAATCACACTACATATAGAATCACGAGAATCACACTACATATAGAATCACACTACATATAGAATCATGAGAATCACACTACATATAGAATCACACTACATATAGAATCACACTACATATAGAATCATGAGAATCACACTACATATAGAATCACACTACATATAGAATCATGAGAATCACACTACATATAGAATCACACTACATATAGAATCACACTACATATAGAATCACACTACATATAGAATCACACTACATATAGAATCACACTACATATAGAATCACACTACATATAGAATCATGAGAATCACACTACATATAGAATCACACTACATATAGAATCACACTACATATAGAATCACACTACATATAGAATCACACTGAATCATATAGAATCACACTGCATATAGAATCACACTACATATAGAATCACACTGCATATAGAATCACACTGCATATAGAATCACACTATAGAATCACACTACATATAGAATCACACTGCATATAGAATCACACTACATATAGAATCACACTACATATAGAATCACACTACATATAGAATCATAGAATCACACTACATATAGAATCATGAGAATCACACTACATATAGAATCACACTACATATAGAATCACACTACATATAGAATCACACTACATAGAATCATGAGAATCACACTACATATAGAATCACACTACATATAGAATCACACTACATATAGAATCACACTGCATATAGAATCACACTGCATATAGAATCACACTGCATATAGAATCACACTACATATAGAATCACACTGCATATAGAATCACACTGCATATAGAATCACACTATAGAATCACACTGCATATAGAATCACACTGCATATAGAATCACACTACATATAGAATCACACTACATATAGAATCACACTACATATAGAATCACACTACATATAGAATCACACTATAGAATCATATAGAATCACACTGCATATAGAATCACACTACATATAGAATCACACTACATATAGAATCACAAGAATCACACTACATATAGAATCACTACATATAGAATCACACTACATATAGAATCACACTACATATAGAATCATGAGAATCACACTACATATAGAATCACACTACATATAGAATCACACTACATATAGAATCACACTACATATAGAATCACACTACATATAGAATCACACTACATATAGAATCATGAGAATCACACTACATATAGAATCACACTACATATAGAATCACACTACATATAGAATCACACTACATATAGAATCATGAGAATCACACTACATATAGAATCACACTACATATAGAATCACACTACATATAGAATCACACTACATATAGAATCACACTGCATATAGAATCACACTACATATAGAATCACACTACATATAGAATCATGAGAATCACACTACATATAGAATCACACTACATATAGAATCACACTACATATAGAATCATGAGAATCACACTACATATAGAATCATGAGAATCACACTACATATAGAATCACACTACATATAGAATCATGAGAATCACACTACATATAGAATCACACTACATATAGAATCACACTGCATATAGAATCACACTGCATATAGAATCACACTGCATATAGAATCACACTGCATATAGAATCACACTGCATATAGAATCACACTGCATATAGAATCACACTGCATATAGAATCACACTACATATAGAATCACACTGCATATAGAATCACACTACATATAGAATCACACTACATATAGAATCACACTGCATATAGAATCACACTGCATATAGAATCACACTACATATAGAATCACACTACATATAGAATCACAGAATCACACTACATATAGAATCACACTGCATATAGAATCACACTGCATATAGAATCACACTACATATAGAATCACACTACATATAGAATCACACTACATATAGAATCACACTACATATAGAATCACACTACATATAGAATCACAAGAATCACACTACATATAGAATCACACTACATATAGAATCACACTGCATATAGAATCACGAGAATCACACTACATATAGAATCACACTGCATATAGAATCACACTACATATAGAATCACACTACATATAGAATCACACTACATATAGAATCACACTGCATATAGAATCACGAGAATCACACTACATATAGAATCACACTGCATATAGAATCACGAGAATCACACTACATATAGAATCACACTACATATAGAATCACACTACATATAGAATCACGAGAATCACACTACATATAGAATCACACTACATATAGAATCACACTACATATAGAATCACGAGAATCACACTACATATAGAATCACACTACATATAGAATCACGAGAATCACACTACATATAGAATCACACTACATATAGAATCATGAGAATCACACTACATATAGAATCACACTACATATAGAATCACACTACATATAGAATCATGAGAATCACACTACATATAGAATCACACTACATATAGAATCACACTACATATAGAATCACACTACATATAGAATCACACTACATATAGAATCACACTACATATAGAATCACGAGAATCACACTACATATAGAATCACACTACATATAGAATCACACTACATATAGAATCACACTACATATAGAATCACACTACATATAGAATCACACTACATATAGAATCATGAGAATCACACTACATATAGAATCACACTACATATAGAATCACACTACATATAGAATCATGAGAATCACACTACATATAGAATCACACTACATATAGAATCACACTACATATAGAATCACACTACATATAGAATCACACTACATATAGAATCACACTGCATATAGAATCACACTACATATAGAATCACACTGCATATAGAATCACACTACATATAGAATCACACTACATATAGAATCACACTGCATATAGAATCACACTACATATAGAATCACACTACATATAGAATCACACTACATATAGAATCACACTACATATAGAATCACACTACATATAGAATCATGAGAATCACACTACATATAGAATCACACTACATATAGAATCACACTACATATAGAATCACACTACATATAGAATCATCACACTACATATAGAATCACACTACATATAGAATCACACTACATATAGAATCACACTGCATATAGAATCACACTGCATATAGAATCACACTGCATATAGAATCACACTACATATAGAATCACACTGCATATAGAATCACACTGCATATAGAATCACACTACATATAGAATCACACTGCATATAGAATCACACTGCATATAGAATCACACTACATATAGAATCACACTACATATAGAATCACACTACATATAGAATCACACTACATATAGAATCACACTACATATAGAATCACACTGCATATAGAATCACACTACATATAGAATCACACTACATATAGAATCACAAGAATCACACTACATATAGAATCACACTACATATAGAATCACACTACATATAGAATCACACTGCATATAGAATCATGAGAATCACACTACATATAGAATCACACTACATATAGAATCACACTACATATAGAATCATGAGAATCACACTACATATAGAATCACACTACATATAGAATCACACTACATATAGAATCACACTACATATAGAATCACGAGAATCACACTACATATAGAATCACACTACATATAGAATCACACTACATATAGAATCACGAGAATCACACTACATATAGAATCACACTACATATAGAATCACACTACATATAGAATCACACTACATATAGAATCACACTGCATATAGAATCACACTGCATATAGAATCACACTACATATAGAATCACACTACATATAGAATCACACTGAATCACACTATAGAATCACACTGCATATAGAATCACGCTACATATAGAATCACACTACATATAGAATCACACTACATATAGAATCACACTACATATAGAATCACACTACATATAGAATCACACTACATATAGAATCACACTGCATATAGAATCACACTACATATAGAATCACACTGCATATAGAATCACACTACATATAGAATCACACTACATATAGAATCACACTACATATAGAATCACACTACATATAGAATCATGAGAATCACACTACATATAGAATCACACTACATATAGAATCACACTATAGAATCACACTATAGAATCACACTACATATAGAATCACACTACATATAGAATCACACTGCATATAGAATCACACTGCATATAGAATCACACTGCATATAGAATCACACTGCATAGAATCACACTGCATATAGAATCACACTGCATATAGAATCACACTGCATATAGAATCACACTGCATATAGAATCACACTACATATAGAATCACACTACATATAGAATCACACTACATATAGAATCATGAGAATCACACTACATATAGAATCATGAGAATCACACTACATATAGAATCACAATACATATAGAATCACACTACATATAGAATCACACTACATATAGAATCACGAGAATCACACTACATATAGAATCACACTACATATAGAATCACACTACATATAGAATCACACTGCATATAGAATCACACTACATATAGAATCACACTACATATAGAATCACACTACATATAGAATCACACTACATATAGAATCATGAGAATCACACTGCATATAGAATCACACTACATATAGAATCACACTACATATAGAATCACACTACATATAGAATCACACTACATAGAATCACACTGCATATAGAATTACACTGCATATAGAATCACACTGCATATAGAATCACACTACATATAGAATCATGAGAATCACACTACATATAGAATCATGAGAATCACACTACATATAGAATCACACTACATATAGAATCATGAGAATCACACTACATATAGAATCACACTACATATAGAATCACACTACATATAGAATCACGAGAATCACACTACATATAGAATCACACTACATATAGAATCACACTACATATAGAATCACACTACATATAGAATCACGAGAATCACACTACATATAGAATCACACTACATATAGAATCACACTGCATATAGAATCACACTACATATAGAATCACACTACATATAGAATCATGAGAATCACACTACATATAGAATCACACTACATATAGAATCACACTACATATAGAATCACACTACATATAGAATCACACTGCATATAGAATCACACTACATATAGAATCACACTACATATAGAATCACACTACATATAGAATCACACTGCATATAGAATCACACTACATATAGAATCACACTACATATAGAATCACACTACATATAGAATCACAAGAATCACACTACATATAGAATCACACTACATATAGAATCACACTACATATAGAATCACAATGCATATAGAATCACACTACATATAGAATCACACTGCATATAGAATCATGAGAATCACAATGCATATATCTGCACAAGTATGGTGATGAGAGAGACCACAAAAAATCAAAGTAAACTTCAATGCTATTTGGCTCTAAACAGACAGTACATGGTGGCAGACTATCTGACCACTGTGACTGATAGAAAACGGAGGGAAACACTGACTAGGTACAGACTCAGTGAGCACAGTCTGGCTATAGAGACCGGTCGTCACAGACAAACCTGGCTGCCCAGAGAGGACAGTCTGGCTATAGAGACCGGTCGTCACAGACCAACCTGGCTGCCCAGAGAGGACAGTCTGGCTATAGAGACCGGTCGTCACAGACCAACCTGGCTGCCCAGAGAGGACAGTCTGGCTATAGAGACCGGTCGTCACAGACCAAACCTGGCTGCCCAGAGAGGACAGTCTGGCTATAGAGACCGGTCGTCACAGACAAACCTGGCTGCCCAGAGAGGACAGTCTGGCTGCCCAGACAAACCTGGCTGCCCAGAGACAGTCTGGCTATAGAGACCGGTCGTCAGAGACAAACCTGGCTGCCCAGAGAGGACAGTCTGGCTATAGAGATTGGTCGTCACAGACAAACCTGGCTACCCAGGGAGGACAGACTGGCTATAGAGATTGGTCGTCACAGACAAACCTGGCTGCCCAGAGAGGACAGGCTGTGCTCACTCTGCACCAGGGGAGAGGTAGAGACAGAGCTGCATTTCCTATTACACTGTGACAAATACTCAGACCTAAGAGAATATTTATTTCCCAAAATTATAATTCAATACAAAGAATTTGAAACTATAAAAGATGAAGAAAAAATCTAATATTTATTGGGTGAAAAGCCAGAATGTGCAGTTTTGTCAGCCAAATACCGTGGGGAAAACAAGTATTTGATACACTGCGGATTTTGCAGGTTTTCCTACTTACAAAGCATGTAGAGGTCTGTAATTTGTTATCATAGGTACACTTCAACTGTGAGAGACGGAATTTAAAACAAAAATTAATCAATTTGCATATTTAATTTGCATTTTATTGCATGACATAAGTATTTGATCAGAATTTTTGCAAGAAAAAACAAAACAATTGTTGACTAAATGAGGAAAATGCTATAAATTGAATAGGACTAAGTGTATTCTGAAAGATTTAGACTTTGAAGATTGTAATAAATAGTGCGGTGATGTCATACAAACAAGCCAAACACCCGTTCAAATGTGCACTTCACATTTCCATATCATAAAACACTGATGACGGGGCATCATACCCCGGGTTATTATTATATTATACCCCGGGTCATACCCCGGGTTATTCTGAGCAGAATGAGCCTGTTTGTCTACTGCGAAGAACATTTGTAGCACCACACACACACACACACCTGAATGCCAGAGGAGGATTGGCCGTCCCTCAGAGCCTGGTTCCTCTCTAGGTTTCTTCCTAGGTTCCTGCCTTTCTAGGGAGTTTTTCCTAGCCACAGTGCTTCTACATCTGCATTGTTTGCTGTTTGGGGTTTTAGGCTGGGTTTCTGTACAGCTCTTTGTGACATCGGCTGATGTACGAAGGGCTTTATAAATACGTTTGATTGACTATGACCTTTCTATGCGCATCGCAATTGATGTTTCCCGGAATTGTATTGTGAAATCCGAACACTATCGTATTTTATAACTTCGCTAGTCATGTTGGCAGTGGAACAAGCTTTCAAATGATGCCCAACTGACCCAGATAGCAATTTATTATGGACTGTTTTTTGGGATTTTTTATTTCATTTTTATTTAACCTTTATTTGAGGACGGTGCTCCACATCAACATATTTTTCAACCAGCACAGGCTTCATAAAATCACAAATGGTGATTTAAATAAATCACTTTGTTTGCAATCCAAAGGGTCCCAGCTACAACATGAACAGTTGTTTTGTTAGATAAAATCCTTCTTCCCAAAAAGTTTACTTGGCGCCATCAGTTTCAGTAATCCACTCGTTCAACATGCAGATAAAGGAGTCCAAAAAGCTACCGCTAAACTTTGAAACAAGTCAAACTACGTTTCTATCTAATCCTCAGGTATCCTAAAATGTAAATTAACTATAATATTTTATACGGAAAGAAGTATTTTCAATAGAAAAGTAAAATTAGTAAGCGCACGTCCTCTTCACTGCGCGCCAACAAGACTGATTTTCAACCGGGAGTCTTTGTACCAAAACATCTTCAAAACTCATTTTTGAAGAAACAAGCCTGAAACAATGAACAAATACTGTTGACATCTAGTGGAAGCCATAGGAATTGCAGTCTGGGAGCTGGAATTACATAGCTTTCCATTATAAAAAACCAGTCCGTCTCTCCGTTCAACGCCCCGACCAGTCCGTCTCTCCGTTCAACGCCCCGACCAGTCCGTATCTCCGTTCAACGCCCCGACCAGTCCGTCTCTCCGTTCAACGCCCGACCAGTCCGTCTCTCCGTTCAACGCCCCGACCAGTCCGTATCTCCGTTCAACGCCCCGACCAGTCCGTATCTCCGTTCAACGACCCGACCAGTCCGTCTCGCCGTTCAACGACCAGTCCGTCGCCATAGGGTTCCTGAAATCCCATAGGGCTCGTGTCAAATGTAGTGCTCTATATAGGGAATAGGGCTCATGCCATATGTAGTGCTCTATATAGGGAATAGGGCTCATGTCATATGTAGTGCTCTATATAGGGAATAGGGCTCATGTCATATGTAGTGCTCTATATAGGGAATAGGGCTCATGTCATATGTAGTGCTCTATATAGGGAATAGAGTGCCACTTGCCTGCCCAATGAATACTTCCATAGATGACCTGTTACTGTAGATGTAGCACCTGACAGACAGAATGTAGCACCTGACAGACGGGATGTAGCACCTGACAGACGGGATGTAGCACCTGACAGACGGGATGTAGCACCTGACAGACGGGATGTAGCACCTGACAGACGGACAGACATGAAGGCAGACAGACGGACAGACATGAAGGCAGACAGACGGACAGACATGAAGGCAGACAGACAGACAGACATGAAGGCAGACAGACGGACAGACAGGAAGGCAGGCAGGCGGACAGACAGGAAGGCAGGCAGGCGGACAGACATGAAAGCAGGCAGACGGACAGACATGAAAGCAGGCAGACGGACAGACATGCAAAGCAGGCAGACGGACAGACAGGAAGGCAGGCAGACGGACAGACAGGAAGGTAGGCAGACGGACAGACAGGAAGGTAGGCAGAAGGACAGACATGAAGGTAGGCAGACGGACAGACATGAAGGTAGGCAGAAGGACAGACAGGAAGGTAGGCAGACAGACATGAAGGTAGGCAGAAGGACAGACATGAAGGTAGGCAGAAGGACAGACATGAAGGTAGGCAGACAGACAGACATGAAGGTAGGCAGACAGACAGACATGAAGGCAGACAGACAGACATGAAGGTGGGCAGACAGACAGACATGAAGGAAGGCAGACAGACAGACATGAAGGTGGGCAGACAGACAGGCAGACAGGAAGGAAGCAGCAACCTTTTCAACTTCAGATATAAACAGCTCAACTCTTCCTAATCCATTACCTAGCCTTAACATTAAGCTGGCAATGCTTCAAACCCCTGACAAGAGGACGCTTCCACAGGCAAGGAGAAACCGGTAACATGCAAAGAGGTGTGGCTCGATGTCTGGATCGTCGTGGCGATCGTCGTGGCGATCGTCTTGGCGATCCAAACTGACTGAGCGTCCCAAATAGCACCATATTCTTTCTGGGCCCTTGTCAAAGTACTGCACTAAATAGGTATTAGGGCGCCATTTGGTGCAAGCTAGGTCTGTGATTGGTCCAGCTCTGTCCCCAACCCCTAGTAGCCTTGTCTGAGCCACAGCAGCCCATATGAGCCAATCTCCTGTTTCTGTAGTGAGACAGCTTGATGTACAGGACACCCCCTGGACAGGACACCCCCTGGACAGGACACTAGTCTGTCTCCTGTTTCTGTTGAGAGGCAGCTTGATGCAGCCAGTAACATACCCGTCAAGCGACAATTCAAGCAGGCAGGTTCGGAATGGACCTATCACATTTCAGAGAGGGGGTGTTTTGTAGGAGGAGCATGTGGTCCAGCCAGTGACAGGAGAGCGTCCCTCAGGTGGCCATGGCAACACACTCGGGTCAACATTCCTGCTGCACATTCTAGCTGCTGTTAAGCTTAGTGTGTGTGTGTGTGTGTGTGTGTGTGTGTGTGTGTGTGTGTGTGTGTGTGTGTGTACGGGCACTCATGGATTGAGCCAACTAACAAGTGGTTAGGTAACACAGCCTCAATTCTTAATTACTAAACGGTTAAATTAAATCGTTAACCAGTTGTTCCACGCTTGGCAAACTGTTCATCAGACAGGAGGAGGAGGAGGAGGAGGGTAAACTCTGATGGTTCATCTGGGGTCAACGAGGTTGTCCTGAGGACTGAGGAGGAAACAACAGCATGTTGGAAGAATTGTGTGATCGTTCTTCCATCTCTGTCTGAGGGTTAATGAGTTTCTTTTTTTAAGAACTGGGGTGAAAGGTCAACAACAGCAACGGGCTGTCTGGGGGGAGGAGCTATGGGAGAGCATCCCATGCTATGTACAAAATGGCACCCTATTCCTTTTGTAGTGCACTGATTATAATGGTTCTGATCTGATGAAAAGTAGTGCACTATATATTTGGAACGTGGTACTACTGTGGATGCATTCCCAATCTGTCCCCATCCTATCCATCTCCCTGCTTTTATCTATCCGGAGCACGGCCTTCCCCTTGCGGCTATATTAGGAGCACAACGGGAGTAAATGGGGTTTATATTCCAAATGGTAGCCTATTCTCTACATAGTGCACTTCTTTTGACTCTATAGTGCACTATGCAGAGGTTAGGGTGCCATTTGGGAGCGTTCGGGGCCTGGTGGAGAGATTAGGGTCTGGTGTTATTAGGTAGGGTCGTGTAAAGGGGGGCGGTAAATGGACATGCCAGATGGACCAAACAGAAAATAGGAAGTAGCCTCTGATTTGACGTAAGAGTGGCTACGAAAATGAAAATGGCACACTATTCTCTACGTAGTGCACTTGTTTTGACAAGATCAACCTATGGGTTATGTGCACTTATGTAGGAAGTAGGGTGTCAGATGGAGGCTAGAGGAGAGAAAACAGGAAGTAGGTACTGAGTGACGACAGACGGCGCTCCCAAGCCAGGTGAGGTAAAGGGGGGGAATGTCGTCCGTGTTTTCCTGACAACAGGAAAGGATCTGGCCGTATCAACGAGAATGCAGCCTGTAGCATCTATATTTGACGTGTGTTTTTCTCAAACGCCTTTAGCAAAACAAGACACTTTGGAGGGAAGGGAGTCAGAAGTCAGACTAAATATCTAGAATAATGGCCCTGGTAGACGTATATGAAATGTATAAAACACCTCTCCTCTCTCTCTGTCTGTAATACCTCAGCCTTATAAAACACCTCTCCTCTGTCTGTAATACCTCAGCCTTATAAAACACCTCTCCTCTCTCTGTCTGTAATACCTCAGCCTTATAAAACACCTCTCCTCTGTCTGTAATACCTCAGCCTTATAAAACACCTCTCCTCTGTCTGTAATACCTCAGCCTTATAAAACACCTCTCCTCTCTCTGTCTAATGTAATACCTCAGCCTTATAAAACACCTCTCCTCTCTCTGTCTAATGTAATACCTCAGCCTTATAAAACACCTCTCCTCTCTCTGTCTAATGTAATACCTCAGCCTTATAAAACACCTCTCCTCTGTCTGTAATACCTCAGCCTTATAAAACACCTCTCCTCTCTCTGTCTAATGTAATACCTCAGCCTTATAAAACACCTCTCCTCTCTCTCTGTCTGTAATACCTCAGCCTTATAAAACACCTCTCCTCTGTCTGTAATACCTCAGCCTTATAAAACACCTCTCCTCTCTCTGTCTGTAATACCTCAGCCTTATAAAACACCTCTCCTCTCTCTGTCTGTAATACCTCAGCCTTATAAAACACCTCTCCTCTCTCTGTCTAATGTAATACCTCAGCCTTATAAAACACCTCTCCTCTCTCTGTCTGTAATACCTCAGCCTTATAAAACACCTCTCCTCTCTCTGTCTGTAATACCTCAGCCTTATAAAACACCTCTCCTCTCTCTGTCTGTAATACCTCAGCCTTATAAAACACCTCTCCTCTGTCTAATGTAATACCTCAGCCTTATTCTCTCTCTTTCTCTCTCTCTCTGTCTCTCTCTGTCTCTCTGTCTCTCTCTCTCTCTCTCTCTGTCTCTCTCTCTGTCTCTCTCTCTGTCTCTCTCTCTGTGTCTCTCTCTGTGTCTCTCTCTGTCTCTCTCCCTCTCTCTGTCTCTTTGTCTGTCTCTCAATTCAATTCAATTCAAGGGCTTTATTGGCATGGGAAACGTGTTAACATTGCCAAAGCAAGTGAGGTAGATAATAAACAAAAGTGAAATAAACAATACAAATTAACAGTAAACATTACACTCACAGAAGTTTCAAAACAATAAAGACATTACAAATGTCATATTATATATATATATACACAGTGCTGCAACGATGTACAAATGGTTAAGGGTACTCAAGGGAAAATAAAGAAACATAAATATGGGTTGTATTTACAATGGTATTTGTTCTTCACTGGTTGCCCTTTTCTCGTGGCAACAGGTCACAAATCTTGCTGCTGTGATGGCACACTGTGGAATTTCACCCAGTAGATATGGGAGTTTATCAAAATTGTGTTTGCTTTCGAATTATTTGTGGGTCTGTGTAATCTGAGGGAAATATGTGTCTCTAATATGGTCATACATTTGGCAGGAGGTTAGGAAGTGCAGCTCAGTTTCCACCTCATTTTGTGGGCAGTGAGCACATAGCCTGTCTTCTCTTGAGAGCCATGTCTGCCTACGGCGGCCTTTCTCAATAGCAAGGCTATGCTCACTGAGTCTGTACATAGTCAAAGCTTTCCTTAAGTTTGGGTCATTCACAGTGGTCAGGTATTCTGCCACTGTGTACTCTCTGTGTAGGGCCAAATAGCATTCTAGTTTGCTTAGTTTATTTGTTAATTCTTTCCAATATGTCAAGTAATTATCTTTGTGTTTTCTCATGATTTGGTTTGGTCTAATTGTGTTGCTGTCCTGGGGCTGTGTTGCTGTCCTGTGGGGTGTGTTTGTGTTTGTGAACAGAGCCCCAGGACCAGCTTGCTTAGGGGACTCTTCTCCAGGTTCATCTCTCTGTAGGTGATGGCTTTGTTATGGAAGGTTTGGGAATCGCTTCCTTTTAGGTGGTTATAGAATTTAACGGCTCTTGTCTAGATTTTGATAATTAGTGGGTATCGGCCTAATTCTGCTCTGCATACATTATTTGGTGTTCTACGTTGTACACAGAGGATATTTTTGCAGAATTCTGCATGCAGAGTCTCAATTTGGTGTTTGTCCCATTTTGTGAAGTCTTGGTTGGTGAGCGGACCCCAGACCTCACAACCATAAAGAGCAATGAGCTTTAAGACTGATTCTAGTATTTTTAGCCAGATCCTAATCAGTTGAATTTTATGTTCCTTTTGATGGCATAAAGGCCTTTCTTGCCTTGTCTCTCAGATCGTTCACAGCTTTGTGGAAGTTACCTCTCTATCTCTGTCTGTCCCTCTGTCTTTCTCTGTCTCTGTCTCTCTGTCGGTCTCTCTGTCTCTCTGTGTATCTCTGTCTCTCTCTCTGTATCTCTGTGTATCTCTGTCTCTTTGTATCTAACCCTAACCTGCTCCTTCTAGGGAAGGACCTGTCCAGCCGCAGCCAGACAGACCTGGCCTGTATCTTTGGGAAGAGGGGGACGAAGCGCATAGCCGAGGACCAGGAAGAGGTAAGACCCTATATAGTCCCAATAAGTCATCTGCAATACAGCTACACCGTTGTGACTGAAACCCTAACCAGCCCTTATCTACATCTAACCCTACAACTCACCGGCAACACCACCACCGTCTCCTCCCCATGTCCCGTGACCCCTCCTAGAGCCAAGGCCAGGTCGGTAGAGGCCCGTCCTAAATGAAAACTTATTCGCTATATAGTGCACTAATAAGGACCCTATAAAATCTGCTTTATGGAGAACGTGGACTCACTGAATCCAGACATTTGAAAAACACATCGACAAATCTGTATTGAACCTCTTTTTGCTCGAGGTAATCATAAGGCATGACAAAAATGATGCATCAGTGATATAATATTTACCTCCAACTTTCTGGAACGTGTGTGTGTGTGTGTGTGTGTGTGTGTGTGTGTGTGTGTGTGTGTGTGTGCACGCTTGTCTCTCCACTTTGTGTCGCCGTTAGCGATGATGTTAATGGTTGGTTAGTTAGTTAATTCATTAAAATTAATTTCCATCAGTCCAACCTCAATGCAGACGGCCTTCAGTCTATTCTGATTTATATCAGTCCAACCTCAATGCAGACGGCCTTCAGTCAATTCTGATTTCCATCAGTCCAACCTCAATGCAGACGGCCTTCAGTCAATTCTGATTTCCATCAGTCCAACCTCAATGCAGACGGCCTTCAGTCAATTCTGATTTCCATCAGTCCAACCTCAATGCAGACGGCCTTCAGTCAATTCTGAATTCCCCCAATTTGCCTGTTGGTCCCAGGTCAGTTGAAACACTGACAAATGTAGTTAATTTTTTGTATTTAAAAAAATAAATAATAAGAAGCCAGCAGTACTGGCCATTTTCCAATAATGTCTGGCCAATATTGGGGAGGTTGGTTAATTATGTGACTGTGGCCTCATTGTCCTGTCCTGATAATAAATCTGGCGATAGCTGTGGTGTATGGATCAGAGCCGCTCGGCCCAGCTGTCTGTCCCTGATGAGTGGAGAAGGGTCGCCGGCCCATCCCTCATAGGCCTGGCGTGGGAGGACAGGACAACCGGCGCACACCAACCTCCCCTTCCCTCCATCCACCCATCCGCCCCTTCTCCTTCAGTTAGACCTACACAGTGTATGGGATTTGCTTATTTTGCCATGAATCTGTTTCTGGTCAGAAATATGATTGTGTCCTCTGGAAGATGATTGGGTAAAACCACTGCGGGGGGGCATCCTCACTCCGTTCAAACTTCTAAATGGTCAAAACCATTTGGTTATGCGATGGGGGGGGGGGTGAAATCCAAAATGGTGCTATATAGTCATTGGCTATGTCATAATTACATTTTAAAGATAAATATTTATACATTACTAGCTTGAAACCCGCAAAAAATGATAAGTTCATTTAGTGGGTGATGTGGATTTCATATCAAAACACAGAGAGCAGTCAGACCAGTCCAGCTCATGAGGTCCATCAGCAGCAGATTTGAATTTAGAATGGGACCTTGGCTGTTAAAGTATAGACACCTGAGTTACCTAACCCGTTGACAGGATGGGACACCTGAGTTACCTAACCCGTTGACAGGATGGGACACCTGAGTTACCTAACCCGTTGACAGGATGGGACACCTGAGTTACCTAACCCGTTGACAGGATGGGACACCTGAGTTACCTAACCCGTTGACAGGATTGGACACCTGAGTTACCTAACCCGTTGACAGGATTGGACACCTGAGTTACCTAACCCGTTGACAGGATTGGACACCTGAACCCGTTGACAGGATGGGACACCTGAGTTACCTAACCCGTGAGTTGGACACCTGAGTTACCCGTTGACAGGATGGGACACCTGTTACCTAACCCGTTGACAGGATTGGACACCTGAGTTACAACCCGTTGATTGGACACCTGAGTTACCTAACCCGTTGACAGGATGGGACACCTGAGTTACCTAACCCGTTGACAGGATTGGACACCTGAGTTCCCTAACCCGTTGACAGGGTGGGACACCTGAGTTACCTAACCTGTTGACAGGATGGGACACCTGAGTTACCTAACCTGTTGACAGGATGGGACACCTGAGTTACCTAACCCGTTGACAGGGTGGGACACCTGAGTTACCTAACCCCAAACCATCGCAATTGGTTTGAGGTCAGGTGATTGTGGAGGCCAGGTCATCTGATGCAGCACTCCATCACTCTCCTTCTTGGTCAAATAGCCCTTACACAGCCTGGAGGTGTGTTGGGTCATTGTCCTGTTGAAAAACAAATGATAGTCCCACTAAGCGCAAACCAGATGGGCGGGCGTGGCGTATTGCTGCAGAATGCTGTGGCAGCCATGCTGGTTAAGTGTGCCTTGAATTATAAATAAATCACAGACAGTGTCACCAGAAAAGCACCCCCACACCTCCTCCTCCATGCTTCATGGTGGGAACCACACATGCGGAGATCATTCGTTCACCTACTCTGTGTCTCACAAAGACACGGCGGTTGGAACCAAAAATCTAATTTGGACTCTTCAGACCAAGGACAGATTTCCACCGGTCTAATGTCTATTGCTCGTGTTTCTTGGCCCAATCAATTCTCTTCTTCTTACTGGTGTCCTTTAGTAGTGGTTTCTTTGCAGCAATTTGACCACGAAGACCTGATTCACGTAGTCTCCTCTGAACAGTTGATGTTGAGATGTCTGTTACTTGAACTCTGGGAAGCATTTATTTGGGCTGCAATTTCTGAGGCTGGTAACTCAAAATGAACTTATCCTCTGCAGCAGAGGTAACTCTGGGTCTTCCTTTCCTGTGGCGGTCCTCATGAGAGTTTAATCATAGCACTTGATGGTTTTTGCGACTGCACTTGAATAAACTTTCTAAGTATATTCTGTATACAACCCCTACCTTGTCACAAAACAACTGATTGGCTCAAACACATTAAGAAGGAAAGAAATTCCACAAATTAACTTAAATGGATTCCAGGTGACTACCTCATGAAGCTGGTTGAGAGAATGCCAAGTCTGCAGAGCTATCATCAAGGCAAAGGGTGGCTACTTTGAAGAATCTCACATTTTCTTTAAATATATTTTGATTTAACACTTCTTTTTTTGTTGGTTACTACATGATTCCATATGTGTTATTTCATAGTTTTCATGTCCACTATTATTCTACAATGTAGAAAATAGTTTAAAAAAATAAACCCTTGAATGAGTAGGTGTGTCAACTTTTGACTGGTACTGTATGTAACGCAACAATTTAAAAAGATTTTACTGAGTTACAGTTCATAGAAGGAAATCAGTCAATTGAAATAAATTCATTAGGCCCTAATCTATGGATTTCACATGACTGGGCAGGGGCTCAACCAATGGGTGGGCCTGGGAGGGCCTAAGCGCAGACACTGGGGAGCCAGGTCCAGCAAGTCGGGATGAGTTTTCCCCCACAAAAGGGCACAGACAAAAAAATACTCCCCAGTGTTTACATTACCCTCCGTGATTGATTACATTGATTGATTACATCAAAGAGGCAGTGATTAGACGTGTGTGTAACCAACCAATGGGATCTCGATGATCGTCGTTAGGCTGTTCGTTGCATCTCCGTGTCTGTAATTACCTTACCCCCTTTGCATTCCATTTTAGACCAAGTAACCAAGAGACAAACGCTTTCTCTTTCTCTCTTTTACCCCGGGGCTAATCTGTATGTGTCAGAGAGTTGGCTCAGTTTGGTGGGTGCCACCGAGAGAGCTGGTGGGGGGGGGGTCACAGGCTCTTGTTCTCCGAGGTGCTCGGAGGGCCCTGTCAATGGACACACTCGGAGAGGCTGTCCTTTTGTTTCACGCAATTAGTTGCAATCTGAGAGCAAATTAGAGCTCCTAGCCTTCACAACAAACACAACACAACACTGCACACACACACACACACACACACACACACACACACACTCACTCAGACTGCTAAACAATGCAGTCCACACCACAGGCATCGCCTGCTTTACTAAACCAAACAGACACTACAGTGCATTGGGCATTTTCGTCTGAATTACATAACAAATTCCTAACACAGCCAATGGGGCAAAACACCCCGATCCAGTAAGCTGTTCTACAGTAGCAGAACATGGACCTGGTGCTCAGACCAACCGGCTCCTAAACAGCTTCTGTCCCCTCTGGCTGTAAGTTAAATGGCTAAAAACTGTCGCGCTCCCACAGACTATACACACTGTCTACCTGACTCTGCCTATCCACAAGTCTCTACCCAGTCAGACACACACCTTCACTGTCACTCACATAACCCTCACTCACATAAACTCACACTCACATAAACCCTCACTCACATAAACCCTCACTCACACTCACATAAACCCTCACTCACACTCACATAAACCCTCACTCACATAAACTCACACTCACATAAACCCACACTCACATAAACTCACACTCACATAAACCCTGACATAAACCCTCACTCACACTCACATAAACCCTCACTCATACTCATTACTGATGCAACCCCCACCCCACACACACACACACCTACACTGCTCTCTATTGATTACCGTAAATATTACCGTATTTATCCTGCTACTGAGGTATTTGAGGTAGATATGTACCTGAAGGTAAAGTGACTAGGCATCAGGACAGATGATAATAAGGTATTTGAGGTAGATATGTACCTGAAGGCAGGGTAAAGTGACTAGACATCAGGATAGATAATAATAAGGTATTTGAGGTAGATATGTCCATGAAGGCAGGGTAAAGTGACTAGGCATCAGGATAGATAGTAATAAGGTATTTGAGGTAGATATGTACCTGAAGGCAGGGTAAAGTGACTAGACATCAGGATAGATAATAATAAGGTATTTGAGGTAGATATGTCCATGAAGGCAGGGTAAAGTGACTAGGCATCAGGATAGATAGTAATAAGGTATTTGAGGTAGATATGTCCATGAAGGCAGGGTAAAGTGACTAGACATCAGGATAGATAATAATAAGGTATTTGAGGTAGATATGTACATGAAGGTAAAGTGACTAGGCATCAGGATAGATAATAATACGGTATTTGAGGTAGATATGTACATGAAGGTAAAGTGACTAGGCATCAGGATAGATAATAATAAGGTATTTGAGGTAGATATGTACATGAAGGCAGGGTAAAGTGACTAGGCATCAGGATAGATAATAATAAGGTATTTGAGGTAGATATGTCCATGAAGGCAGGGTAAAGTGACTAGACATCAGGATAGATAATAATAAGGTATTTGAGGTAGATATGTCCATGAAGGCAGGGTAAAGTGACTAGACATCAGGATAGATAATAATAAGGTATTTGAGGTAGATATGTACATGAAGGTAAAGTGACTAGGCATCAGGATAGATAATAATACGGTATTTGAGGTAGATATGTACATGAAGGCAGGGTAAAGTGACTAGACATCAGGATAGATAATAATAAGGTATTTGAGGTAGATATGTCCATGAAGGCAGGGTAAAGTGACTAGACATCAGGATAGATAATAATAAGGTATTTGAGGTAGATATGGACATGAAGGCAGGGTAAAGTGACTAGACATCAGGATAGATAATAATAAGGTATTTGAGGTAGATATGTACATGAAGGCAGGGTAAAGTGACTAGACATCAGGATAGATAATAATAAGGTATTTGAGGTAGATATGTCCATGAAGGCAGGGTAAAGTGACTAGACATCAGGATAGATAATAATAAGGTATTTGAGGTAGATATGTCCATGAAGGCAGGGTAAAGTGGCTAGACATCAGGATAGATAATAATAAGGTATTTGAGGTAGATATGTCCATGAAGGCAGGGTAAAGTGACTAGACATCAGGATAGATGATAATAAGGTATTTGAGGTAGATATGTCCATGAAGGCAGGGTAAAGTGACTAGACATCAGGATAGATAATAATAAGGTATTTGAGGTAGATATGTCCATGAAGGTAAAGTGACTAGGCATCAGGATAGATAATAATAAGGTATTTGAGGTAGATATGTCCATGAAGGCAGGGTAAAGTGACTAGGCATCAGGATAGATAATAATAAGGTATTTGAGGTAGATATGTCCATGAAGGCAGGGTAAAGTGACATCAGGACAGATGATAATAAGGTATTTGAGGTAGATATGTCCATGAAGGCAGGGTAAAGTGACTAGACATCAGGATAGATAATAATAAGGTATTTGAGGTAGATATGTCCATGAAGGCAGGGTAAAGTGACTAGACATCAGGATAGATAATAATAAGGTATTTGAGGTAGATATGTCCATGAAGGTAAAGTGACTAGGCATCAGGATAGATAATAATAAGGTATTTGAGGTAGATATGTCCATGAAGGCAGGGTAAAGTGACTAGGCATCAGGATAGATAATAATAAGGTATTTGAGGTAGATATGTCCATGAAGGCAGGGTAAAGTGACATCAGGACAGATGATAATAAGGTATTTGAGGTAGATATGTCCATGAAGGCAGGGTAAAGTGACTAGACATCAGGATAGATAATAATAAGGTATTTGAGGTAGATATGTCCATGAAGGCAGGGTAAAGTGACTAGACATCAGGATAGATAATAATAAGGTATTTGAGGTAGATATGTCCATGAAGGCAGGGTACAAAGTCAAAATTAGTAAAAATATAGAAAGCAAGAAAAACCCTTGAATGAGTAGATGTGTCCAAACAATTGACCAGTCGACTAATTGGGGTCAGCCCTAGTACCGTTCCTTGTAAGCAGTAGTGCTAGCTTTTAGCCCAGTGCGGATATGGCCTGTGACCCCATGGTTTTTGGTTGGGATACGTTCTTATAGTCACTGTGGGGACGACATCGTCTATTGATGAAGTTCGTTATCGGATGAAACCCAGGGAAATATCCCAGTCAGTACTAGCTAAAAAAACAGACTTGTGGCCTCGCGTTGTCCGACTGCTTCCGTATTGAGCGCATCACTCTGTACTTCTTGTTTGAACTTTTGTATGTAAAACAGCAGGAGAATGGAGTCCTGGTCAGATTTGCTGAAGCGAGGAAAGAGGGAGGGGCTTGTATGTGTTTCTGTGGGTCGAATAAAAGCGGTCTAGAGTTTTAGCTCCACCCTAGTGGCCAGGAGATGTGTTGGTAGCAGTGAGGTAGGATGGTTTTTACTATATTACTTTTAAATACTTTTAAGTACTTTGAAGTATTTCTATATTTCCTGCTACCAGTCACGATCAGCCCTGTTTCCGTGTGCAGTTGAAGTCGGAAGTTTACATGCACCTTAGCGAAATACATTTAAACTCAGTTTATCCCAATTCCTGACATTTAATCCTAGTAGGAATTCCCTGTCTTAGGTCAGTTAGGATCACCACTTTATTTTAAGAATGTGAAATGTCAGAATAATAGTGATTTAAGTAGAGAGAATGATTTATTTCAGATTTTTCTTTCATCACATACCCAGTGGGTCAGATGTTTACATACACTCAATTAGTATTTGGTAGCATTGTTCTGGGATTGATATGCACTTTTCGCACCAAAGTACGTTCATCTCTAGGAGAGCGAGAACGCGTCTCCTTCCTGAGCGGTATGACGGCTGTGTGATCCCATGGTGTTTATACTTGCGTACTATTGTTTGTACAGATGAACGTGGTACCTTCAGGCATTTGGAAATTTCTCCCAAGAATGAACCAGACTTGAGGTCTACAATTATTTTTCTGAGGTCTTGCAAAGAGGCGCTGAGTTCGAAAGTAGGCCTTGAAATACATCCACAGATACACCTCCAATTGATTTAAATGATGTCAATTAGCCTATCAGACGCTTCTAAAGCCGTGACATCATTTTCTGGAATTTTCCAAGCTGTTTAAATGCACAGTCAACTTAATGTATGTAAACTTCTGACCCACTGGAATTGTGATACAGTGAATTATAAGTGAAACAAATTGTTGGAAAAAATTTGTCGATGTCCTAACCGACTTGCCAAAACTATAGTTTGTTAACAAGAAATGTATGGAGTGGTTGAAAAACGAGTTTTAATGACTCCAACCTAAGTGTATGTAAACTTCCTACTTCAACCGTAAATATTACCATTAGTATTTCTATATTCCTGCTACCAGTCACTCTCAGCCCTGTTCCCATGTATATCAGCTTATCACAGCTACACACACACACACACACACACATTCAACGCTGGACCGGACGGGCTGGACCGGACGGGCTGAACCCTGGACCGGACGGGCTTAACCCTGGACCATACGGACTGAACCCTGGACCGGACGGACTGAACCCTGGACCGGACGGACTGAACCCTGGACCGGACGGACTGAACCCTGGACCATACGGACTGAACCCTGGACCGGACGGACTGAACCCTGGACCATACGGACTGAACCCTGGACCATACGGACTGAACCCTGGACCGAACGGACTGAACCCTGGACCGGACGGACTGAACCCTGGACCGGACGGACTGAACCCTGGACCATACGGACTGAACCCTGGACCGGACGGACTGAACCCTGGACCATACGGACTGAACCCTGGACCATACGGACTGAACCCTGGACCGAACGGACTGAACCCTGGGACCGGACGGACTGGACTCTGGACCGGGCGTACTGAACCCTGGACCGGACGGACTGAACCCTGGACCGGACGGACAGAACCCTGGACCGGACGGACAGAACCCTGGACCGACGGACCGAACCCTGGACCGACGGACCCTGACCGACGGACCGAACCCTGGACCGGACGGACCGAACCCTGGACCGGACGGACCGAACCCTGGACCGGACGGACCGAACCCTGGACCGGACGGACCGAACCCTGGACCGACGGACCGAACCCTGGACCGGACGGACCGAACCCTGGACCGGACGGACCGAACCCTGGGCCGGACGGACCGAACCCTGGACCGAACCCTGGACCGGACGGACAGAACCCTGGACCGGACGGACTGAACCCTGGACCGGACGGACTGAACCCTGGACCATACGGACTGAACCCTGGACCGGACGGACTGGACTCTGGACGGACTGGACTCTGGACCGGACGGACTGGACTCTGGACCGGACTGACTGGACCGGACGGACTGGACTGACTGGACCCTGGACCGGACGGACTGACCCTGCCGGACTGGACCCTGGACCGGACGGACCGGACTGACTGAACTCTGGCCCGGACGGACTGAACTCTGGACCGGACGGACCGGACGGTCCACCACTACTGTAGTGGAGGACTCTGGGTAGTTCTACTGTAGTGGAAGACTGGGTAGTTCTACTGTAGTGGAGGACTCTGGGTAGTTCTACTGTAGTGGAAGACTGGGTAGTTCTACTGTAGTGGAGGACTCTGGGTAGTTCTACTGTTGTGGAGGACTCTGGGTAGTTCTACTGTAGTGGAAGACTGGGTAGTTCTACTGTAGTGGAGGACTCTGGGTAGTTCTACTGTGGTGGAAGACTCTGGGTAGTTCTACTGTGGTGGAAGACTCTGGGTAGTTCTACTGTGGTGGAAGACTCTGGGTAGTTCTACTGTGGTGGAAGACTCTGGGTAGTTCTACTGTAGTGGAAGACTGGGTACTTCTACTGTAGTGGAAGACTGGGTACTTCTACTGTAGTGAAAGACTCTGGGTAGTTCTACTGTAGTGGAAGACTCTGGGTAGTTCTACTGTAGTGGAAGACTGGGTAGTTCTACTGTAGTGGAAGACTGGGTAGTTCTACTGTAGTGGAGGACTCTGGGTAGTTCTACTGTAGTGGAGGACTCTGGGTAGTTCAACTGTAGTGGAGGACTGGGTAGTTCTACTGTAGTGGAAGACTGGGTAGTTCTACTGTAGTGGAGGACTCTGGGTAGTTCTACTGTAGTGGAGGACTCTGGGTAGTTCAACTGTAGTGGAGGACTCTGGGTAGTTCAGATGTAGTGGAGGACTCTGGGTAGTTCAGCTGTAGTGGAGGACTCTGGATAGTTCTACTGTAGTGGTAGACTCTGGGTAGTTCTACTGTAGTGGAAGACTCTGGGTAGTTCTACTGTAGTGGAAGACTCTGGGTAGTTCTACTGTAGTGGAAGACTCTGGGTAGTTCTACTGTAGTAGAAGACTGGATAGTTCTACTGTAGTGGAAGTCTGGGTAGTTCTACTGTAGTGGAAGACTGGGTAGTTCTACTGTAGTGGAGGACTCTGGGTAGTTCTACTGTAGTGGAAGACTCTGGGTAGTTCTACTGTAGTGGAAGACTCTGGGTAGTTCTACTGTAGTGGAAGACTCTGGGTAGTTCAACTGTAGTGGAGGACTCTGGGTAGTTCTACTGTAGTGGAGGACTCTGGGTAGTTCTACTGTAGTGGAGGACTCTGGGTAGTTCGAATCACAGGTTTTGTAATGGAGGAAAAAGACAAAGACTTCTGCGTCGGCAGCAATGTTTTCAAGCTCTGCGTCTCCGTAGACTCCGCCTGCCCGTTCCCAGACGCCCTGCGTCTCTATAGACTCCGCCTGCCCGTTCCCAGCAGCTCTGCGTCTCTATAGACTCCGCCTGCCCGTTCCCAGCAGCTCTGCGTCTCCGTAGACTCCGCCTGCCCGTTCCCAGCAGCTCTGCGTCTCTATAGACTCCGCCTGCCCGTTCCCAGACGCCCTGCGTCTCTATAGACTCCGCCTGCCCGTTCCCAGACGCCCTGCGTCTCTATAGACTCCGCCTGCCCGTTCCCAGCAGCTCTGCGTCTCTGTAGACTCCGCCTGCCCGTTCCCAGCAGCTCTGCGTCTCTATAGACTCCGCCTGCCCGTTCCCAGACGCTCTGCGTCTCTGTAGACTCCGCCTGTCCTTTCCCAGACGCCCTGCTTGCCACACCGCCAGCATCTGCCAAATGCCCCGTACCCTGCTTCCGCTCTGCCCTTAGTCCCTGAACCCCCAACCTGCTCTGCCTCACACACCCCTACACCACCCGGTCCTTATCCTCCTTTTTTCTGAAGACAACGTCACCAGGGACCCCTCCACGCTGAGGAGTGATCCTTCACGGGCGTGGGCAGAATAACCAGCCAGCAGGTGTCCAGCGACGGAGCTGGAGCCTGGCCTCTTTGTGGCGGAGCAGGGAGTGGGAGTGGGAGAGGGCAGGGAGGTCGACTCAACCCCAAGAGAAGTGCTCCGTACCGGCCGCCTGGCTGGAACCTAGTTGACCCTAGGAACCAGGCCAATGCACGCAGCCAGCCTACTAACTAACTAACTAACTAACTGCTAGACCTATTCATTACCATCGATGATGATGATGATGATGATGAAACGTTGATATTGCCAGGTAGTTGTTTACCTCAAAAATACAGATGAGTCCGAAATGATGGATGGGTTCGCCGTTTCAAAGTCCAATAATGTTTATTTGTATTTATTTATTTATTTATTTATTTTGGGCGGGGTTAGGGGGGGGGGGTGCCATCAACCTTTCTGTCAATTCTAACCTGTTCTGTATACAAGATATATATATATATATCTCTTGATGACAATTCCTATAATGCTGGAGGAGTTTGCTGATTGAGGAAAACAAGGCCAGAATGAATATTGGAATGCAGGCGCCTAGCCAAGTCTCTATAACCCTCATTTGTTTTTGAAATGAATTCAGACAGAGCAGTGGGGGTTTCTTTGTGTTATTCATGACCCTATGGGGGTGTACTGTTTACCCCCCGTGCTGAAACAACCAATGGGTCTGTAAGACACCTGCAGGTAGATCAACAACAGTCAAAAGGGGGTTTAAATACATCCCAGACACCTTTTTATTAGTTTAACTCGGCAAGTCAGTGAAGAACAAATTCTTATTTTCAATGACGGCCTACTGGGGAACAGTGGGTTAAACTGCCTTGTTCAGGGGGCAGAACGACAGATTTTTTTCCTTGTCAGCTCGGGGATTTGATCTAGCAACCCTTTCGGTTACTGGCCCAACGCTCTGACCACTAGGCTACCTGCCTCCCCTAATCTGCATGAACCACACGGGGCTGGTTTCCCGCACATAGATGAAATTCTGGAGATTTTCCATTCAGAAGGCTTTTTATTCTAATCTAGACTAAGCAAAAAAAAAGGAGAGCGCTCTCTTCAAAGAGAGAAAGGACACAAGATTTTAAAAAGTGAGACATTTTCAAAACAAAATTGTCTGTCGAGTAGAGAAGCCCCCTTTTCCACAATCAACAACAACAAAAAATCTATAAAGTGAGCGAAAGAGAGAAATGAAAACTGGTTTGGTATGATTCGGCGGCGATACCTCTCCCTACCCTACCTTTCACAGCCAGCCTTGGGCTTTAGAAAAATGACTAACTTTTGTTGATGTATGAATCGGCAGGGAGACTATTTATCAGCAGGCCCTCTGTGGGCACCCGCTCTGGTCCCACCAGTAACAGGCCGCATCGCTCCCCTTTGACTGATTAATTAGCCAATCACAGGACATTTTTCACCGGTCGCCGGGCGACGACAGCGGCTAGAAGGTTTACTCCAGCTAATGCCGTGTGGCTCTGTAGCCACTGGAGTCGTTGCAGCCTCGTCGGCTATTTCACGCTTACGTAGTGACCGGGACTGGACTGGCTGGGGGCCAGGTGGGGTGGGGGACAGGCGGAGTGGCTGGAGGGGAAGGAGAAATAAATCAACCAGGCTGGGGAGGTGGACAGAGAAGAGAGAGGCTGGGGGTAGTGGTCTTGGTGGTGGGGGGTAGAGGAGGGGGATGGGGGAGGAGGAGGAGAGGGGGGTGGCCAGGGGCACTGCTTGCCTGCTGAAAAGCACAGAGAGCATTGGGGTGGGTGAGAGACGGGAGGATGGGGAGAACTGGAAGCTACATTACAGCAGCCAACGCACCTTCATTTAGAAGTGACCAGAAGTCCTCTGATACCAGAAGCAAGAGCATGTGATTTCTCTTGTGGTGAGGGAAGATGGAGGAAGCAGGGGGGGCAGGGGGTTAGAAGACAGGAGGAGGAGATGGGGAGGCGGGAAGGCAGGAGGAGGAGATGGGGAGGCGGGAAGGCAGGAGGAGGAGATGGGGAGGCGGGAAGGCAGGAGGAGGAGATGGGAAGGCAGGAGGAGGAGATGGGGAGGCGGGAAGGCAGGAGGAGGAGATGGGGAGGCGGGAAGGCAGGAGGAGGAGATGGGGAGGCGGGAAGGCAGGAGGAGGAGATGGGGAGGCGGGAAGGCAGGAGGAGGAGATGGGGAGGCGGGAAGGCAGGAGGAGGAGATGGGGAGGCGGGAAGGCAGGAGGAGGGTTATCTTCTGTATACCACCCTTACCTTGTCACAACACAACTGATTGGCTCAAACTCATTAATAGGAAGGGAAAAAATTCCCTCATTTTTTACTTTTAATGAACAAGGCACACATTAAATGAAATGCATTCCAGGTGACTACCTTGTGAAGCTGGTTGAGAGAATGCCAAGAGTGTGCAAAGCTGTCACCAAGGCAAAGGGTGGAAGAATCTCAAATATACAAGTTTTTTTGGTTACTACATGATTCCATATGTGATATTTCATCATTTTGATGTCTTCACTATTATTCTACAATGTAGAAAATAGTACAAATAAAGAAAAACCCTTGAATGAGTAGATGTGTCCAAACTGTTGACTGGTACTGTACATTAAATATTGATTTGAATATTATTCCAATGTTGACTTCTGATATAATTCTGATCGGAGTAATTGT